>NC_091464.1:96659189-96959189 GCF_027789765.1 Dendropsophus ebraccatus
CCCACTCCCCATACACAGCGCGCCCACTCCCCATACACAGCGCGCCCACTCCCCATACACAGCGCGCCCACTCCCCATACACAGCGCGCCCACTCCCCATACACAGCGCGCCCACTCCCCATACACAGCGCGCCCACTCCCCATACACAGCGCGCCCACTCCCCATACACAGCGCGCCCACTCCCCATACACAGCGCGCCCACTCCCCATACACAGCGCGCCCACTCCCCATACACAGCGCGCCCACTCCCCATACACAGCGCGCCCACTCCCCATACACAGCGCGCTTACTCCCCATACACAGCGCGCCCACTCCATATACACAGCGCGCCCACTCCATATACACAGCGCGCCCAGTGGCGTAGCTATCATACCCCTGACCCTGCAATGAACTACATTGTTCTAACTGAAAGAACAAGCAGCCATTGGCTGCCCGGATAGTCTCTATTGTATCTGGAAGCAACATTGCACCTCTAACCACACGAGAGTATACAGTACTCAACTTTATTGCCTCTTGTGATATCCACAATACCCCCATATACAGTGATATCCACAAGACCCCCATATACAGTGATATCCACAATACCCCATATACAGTGATATCCACAATACCCCATATACAGTGATATCCACAATACTCCCATATACAGTGATATCCACAATACCCCCATATACAGTGATATCCACAATACCCCCATATACAGTGATATCCACAATACCCCCATATACAGTGATATCCACAATACTCCATATACAGTGATATCCACAATACCCCATATACAGTGATATCCACAATACCCCATATACAGTGATATCCACAATACTCCATATACAGTGATATCCACAATACCCCCATATACAGTGATATCCACAATACCCCCATATACAGTGATATCCACAATACTACATATACAGTGATATCCACAATACCCCCATATACAGTGATATCCACAATCCCTCCATATACAGTGATATCCACAATACCCCCATATACAGTGATATCCACAATACCCCCATATACAGTGATATCCACAATACTCCATATACAGTGATATCCACAATACCCCCATATACAGTGATATCCACAATACTCCATATACAGTGATATCCACAATACCCCCATATACAGTGATATACAATATAATTGTGTGATATCTAATAAAAGATCATAGACTGTATAATAAGCTAGGATAAAATATAATAGTGCATAATCTAATAGAACATATACAAGGTAGAATATAATATAATAGTGGGTGAGCTAATAACCTATTATATACAATAAGCTATAATGGAATAGAATGCAGAATGATCTCATAAAATGTATATAATAAACGACAAGAAAGTTATACTGTAGAAGGATATCAAATATCAGAAAAGCTAATGATCTATATTTAAGATATAAATATCCGATAAAATATCATATATCCTAAACTACAACCAAATATATGATATAATAAGATATAATAGGATGAGATAGATTGTGATAACAATGTAACATGATAGACTATAATGTGTCCTCCCTGGAGGAGGAGGGGGGGGGAGGGGCAGATGACTGGCAGGGGCTCAGGCTGCTGATCTTACTCCTGTTTATCCTCAGTCTCTTTCCTGTAACTTTTCTTCCTCCTCTTTCGGCTCCCAGAGCTGTAAGGGTTAATACTGAGGCGGATTCCAGGCGCTCCGCGTCCTGCTGAGATTCCCTGTGAGATCCTCGCCCCCTACTGGTCACTGCTGGTGTGTGCAGCCCCACCGAACCTGCAGGGGTATATACATGTGGTATATATATATATATGTGGCTGTGTGTATACATGTAGTATATATATATATGTGGCTGTGTGTATACATGTAGTATATATGTGGCTGTGTGTATACATGTAGTATATATGTTGCTGTGTGTATACATGTAGTATATATGTTGCTGTGTGTATATATGTGGCTGTGTGTATACATGTAGTATATATATGTGGCTGTGTGTATACATGTAGTATATATATGTGGCTGTGTGTATACATATAGTATATATGTGGCTGTGTGTATATATGTGGCTGTGTGTATACATGTAGTATATATATATATATGTGGCTGTGTGTATACATGTAGTATATATATGTTGCTGTGTGTATACATGTAGTATATATATGTGGCTGTGTGTATACATGTAGTATATATATGTGGCTGTGTGTATACATGTAGTATATGTAGTATATATGTGGCTGTGTGTATACATGTAGTATATATGTGGCTGTGTGTATACATGTAGTATATATATGTGGCTGTGTGTATACATGTAGTATATATATGTTGCTGTGTGTATACATGTGGTATATATATATGTGGCTGTGTGTATACATGTAGTATATATGTGGCTGTGTGTATACATGTAGTATATATATGTGGCTGTGTGTATACATGTAGTATATATATGTGGCTGTGTGTATACATGTAGTATATATATGTGGCTGTGTGTATACATGTAGTATATATATGTTGCTGTGTGTATACATGTAGTATATATATGTTGCTGTGTGTATACATGTAGTATATATATGTTGCTGTGTGTATACATGTAGTATATATATGTTGCTGTGTGTATACATGTAGTATATATGTGGCTGTGTGTATATATGTAGTATATATATATGTGGCTGTGTGTATACATGTAGTATATATATATGTGGCTGTGTGTATACATGTAGTATATATATGTGGCTGTGTGTATACATGTAGTATATATATGTGGCTGTGTGTATACATGTAGTATATATATGTGGCTGTGTGTATACATGTAGTATATATATGTGGCTGTGTGTATACATGTAGTATATATATGTTGCTGTGTGTATACATGTAGTATATATGTGGCTGTGTGTATACATGTAGTATATATGTGGCTGTGTGTATACATGTAGTATATATATGTGGCTGTGTGTATACATGTAGTATATATGTTGCTGTGTGTATACATGTAGTATATATATATGTGGCTGTGTGTATACATGTAGTATATATATGTGGCTGTGTGTATACATGTAGTATATATATGTTGCTGTGTGTATACATGTAGTATATATGTTGCTGTGTGTATACATGTAATATATATGTGGCTGTGTGTATACATGTAGTATATATGTGGCTGTGTGTATACATGTAGTATATATATGTGGCTGTGTGTATACATGTAGTATATATATGTGGCTGTGTGTATACATGTAGTATATATATGTTGCTGTGTGTATATATGTGGCTGTGTGTATACATGTAGTATATATATATATATATATATATGTGGCTGTGCAGGGGCGCCGCAATGATGAGGCGACCTGAGTCGTCTGCCTCAGGCGGCGCCACCAGCTATCTTAATGGGGGCGGCATTCAGGGCCGCTTTAACCAGAGGGCACATGGTGCACGTGCACCGGGCCCACTGGTTAAAGGGGCCCCCCCCCGAGCAGGCCGGCCGTTGCTATGTGCGACCAATGCGGTCGCACAGGGCTCCGGCCACCAGCCTGTCAGGGGGGAGCGCCATGGATGGGTAATCTACTTACCCCTCCATGGCGCCCCCTGCAGGGCCCCCCCGGCGATCACCGCTGCCCCCGCCCGCTGCTGCTGCGGCTCTTCAGCGCTGCAGCAGCAGCGACACTGACAGAGAGAGAGCCATTGGCTCCCTCCCTGTCAGTCACTCACTCTTGTGGCCGCACTTCCTGCAGTCACAAGAGGCCGCACTCTCCCTCTAGCGCCCGACGTCACTGGAGCGTCGGCGCGAGGGTAAGGGGCGTGCAGCCTCTTGTGACCGCAGGAAGTGCGGCTACAGGAGGGAAGAGAAGAGGAACGCGTGGACCCAGGTGAGTAACAGTGTTTGTTTTTTTCAATGTTATATGGGAGGGGGAGCTATATACTACGGGGGGGGGGGGGGGGGGCACAGGGGGCTATATACTATGGGGGAGCACAGGGGGCTATATACTATGGGGGAGGACGGGGCTATATACTATAGGGGAGGACAGGGGGCTATATACTATGGGGGAGCACAGGGGGCTATATACTATGGGGGAGGACGGGGCTATATACTATAGGGGAGGACAGGGGGCTATATACTATGGGGGAGCACAGGGGGCTATATACTATGGGGGAGCACAGGGGGCTATATACTATGGGGGAGCACAGGGGAGCTATATACTATGGGGGAGCACAGGGGAGCTATATACTATTGGGAAGCACAGGGGGCTATACACTATGGGGGAGCACAGGGGAGCACAGGGGAGCTATATACTATTGGGGAGCACAGGGGAGCTATATACTATTGGGAAGCACAGGGGGCTATATACTATTGGGGAGCTATATACTATGGGGGAGCACAGGGGGCTATATACTATGGGGGAGCACTGGGGAGCTATATACTATGGGGGAGCACAGGGGAGCTATATACTATGGGGGAGCACAGGGGACCTATATACTATGGGAGAGCACAGGGGACTATATACTACTGGGGAGCACAGGGGTCTATATACTATGGGGAGCACAGGGAATCTATATACTATGGGGGAGCACAGGGGGCTATATACTATGGGGGAGCACAGGGGGGCTATATACTATGGGGGAGCACAGGGGGCTATATACTATGGGGGAGCACAGGGGAGCTATATACTATGGGGGAGCACAGGGGAGCTATATACTACTGGGGAGCACAGGGGAGCTATATACTACTGGGGAGCACAGGGGAGCTATATACTACTGGGGAGCACAGGGGGCTATATACTACTGGGGAGCACAGGGGGCTATATACTACTGGGGAGCACAGAGGGGCTATATACTATGGGGAAGCACAGGGGAATATATATTATGGGGGAGCACTGGGGAGCTATATACTATTGGGGAGCACAGGGGACTATATACTATTGGGGAGCACAGGGGAGGTATATACTATTGGTGAGCACAGGGAGCTATATCATATTGAGGAGCACAGGGGTCTATATACTATGGGGGAGAGCACAGGGGGGCTATATATTATGGAGAGCACAGGGGGGCTATATACTATTGGGGAGAGCACAGGGGGCTATATACTATTGGGGGGAGCACAGGGGGGCTATATACTATTGGGGGAGAGCACAGGGGGGCTATATACTATTGTGGGAGAGCATAGGGGTCTATATACTATTGGAGAGCACAGGGGGACTATATACTATTGGGGGAGAGCACAGGGGGACTATATACTATTGGGGGAGAGCACAGGGGGGCTATATACTATTGTGGGAGAGCACAGGGGGGCTATATACTATTGTGGGAGAGCACAGGGGGGCTATATACTACTGGGGAGAGTGCACAGGGGGGCTATATACTAATGGGGGAGCGCACAGGAGGGCTGTATATAACTGGAGGAGCACATGAGGGTCTATATACTACAGGGACACCTTAAAACTATGGAGGCACAGAGGGGTGTAACTATGTAGGAGTACAGAGGGGTGTAACTACTGTATAGGGGTACAAGGGACCTAACTACTGTATGTGTTGGAGCCTAAAATATTTGTCTGGCAGATTCTGGAGAGAAGATTCACAGCCAGGAGAAGACTTCAAGGTGGCCCAGGCTGGATGGAGAGAAAAAGAAAAGGTGACAGACTCTGATTGGAGAAAACGCCCCCGGTGAGTCACTGGATGTAACTGCACTCTGTTATAGGATTGTAGTGTTAGGGGTCATGATGTGGCGGTATTATGTAATGGTATCATTGGTGATATCTTTCTGTTTTGTTTAGTGCAGTTTTTATGTAATATGTAATCACTGTATTGTGGAAATAGTGTTATAAGGTAACTACTGTATGTATTGGGGCTCTTGATACAGTGTGGGGGCAAATTCAGTACATTATACAATGTGCGAAAGGGAAGGGGGGGCCCACTCTTGAGGGCTGTGCACTGGGCCCACCAATGTATTAAAACGGCTCTGGCGGCATTCAGTGGCAGATTATAATATGAGCGGTTCGGGCGGCCGCCCACATTATAATCCGCCACTGATTGTACCATGTACTGGAGTCCCCCCGCGCCCGGGCAGTATCTGTAATGAGATGCTGTGAGCGGGGGAGACTGTATTCATAAGCGCCGCGCTGTACTAAATCAGCCGCGCCGTGCTGATACTACAGCGCGGCGCTTATGAATACAGTCCCCCCCGCTCACAGCATCTCATTACAGATACTGCCCGGGCGCGGGGGGGGCTCCAGTACATGCATTCCACGTCCGTGATCCGTCAGGATCACGGAACGTGGGAATGCAGCCTTAGTCCCCCGGGTGATGTGCGGCTGCCGGGGGTGTCCCGTCCTGTCCCCGGCAGCGCACGCATCAGAGAGCTCCCTGTGCGCCGGAAGTCACAGGCGCACGGGGAGCTTTGTGATGCGCGCGCTGCCGGGGACAGGACGGGACACCCCGGGCAGCCGCACATCAGCCGGGACCAGACCAGAGAGGCTCGACGGGGGAACGGAGGGTAGGTGAGTTGTGTGCTGTTTTTTGTTTTTGTTTTATCTGCTGTGCAGGGGGGGGGGGGGAGAGGGGGACCATCTATAAGGTAGGGTGGAAAGAGGGGGACGATCTATAAGGGAGGGGGGAAAGAGGGGGACGATCTATAAGGGGGGACCATCTATAAGGGGGGGGACCATCTATAAGGGAGGGGGAGAGGGAAGAGGGGGACTATCTATAGGGGGGGGAAGGGGACCATCTATAAGGGAGGGGGGAAAGAGGGGGACCATCTATAAGGTAGGGGGGAAGGGGACCATCTATAAGGGAGGGGGGAAAGAGGGGGACCATCTATAAGGTAGGGGGGAAGGGGACCATCTATAAGGGAGGGGGGAAAGAGGGGGACCATCTATAAGATAGGGGGGGAAGGGGACCATCTATAAGGGAGGGGGGAAAGAGGGGGACCATCTATAAGGGAGGGGGGAAAGAGGGGGACCATCTATAAGGGAGGGGGGAAAGAGGGGACGATCTATAAGGGAGGGGGGAAAGAGGGGGACGATCTATAAGGGGGGGGGCCATCTATAAGGGAGGAAGAGAGGGAAGAGGGGGACCATCTATAGGGGGGGAAGGGGACCATCTATAAGGGAGGGGGGAAAGAGGGGGACCATCTATAAGGGGGGGAGAGGGAAGAGGGGGACCATCTATAAGGGGGGGGGGAGAGGGGGACCATCTATAAGGGGGGGGGTAGAGAGGGAAGAGCGGGACCAACTATAAGGGGGGGGAAGAGGGGGACCATCTATAAGGGGGGGGGGAGAGGGGGACCATCTATAAGGGGGGGGGAGAGGGGGACCATCTATAAGGGGGGGGGTAGAGAGGGAAGAGCGGGACCAACTATAAGGGGGGGGAAGAGGGGGACCATCTATAAGGGGGGAAGAGGGGGACCATCTATAAGGGAGGGGAAAGAGGGGGACCATCTATAAGGGAGGGGGGAGAGGGGGACCATCTATAAGGGAGGGGGGAGAGGGGGACCATCTATAAGGGAGGGGGGAGAGGGGGACCATCTATAAGGGAGGGGGGAGAGGGGGACCATCTATAAGGGAGAGGGGACCATCTATAAGGGGGGAAGAGGGGGACCATCTATAAGGGGGGAAGAGGGGGACCATCTCCTAAAAGATCAGCACCCTCCTCTCCTGACATCCTCTGTGCTGCTGGGACTTCTCCTATAGGATTAGCACCCTCCTCTCCTGACATCCTCTGTGCTGCTGGGACCTCTCCTATAGGATTAGCACCCTCATCTCCTGACATCCTCTGTGCTGCTGGGACCTCTCCTATAGGATTAGCCCCCTCCTCTCCTGACATCCTCTGTGCTGCTGGGACCTCTCCTATAAAGTCAGCCCCCTCCTCTCCTGACATCCTCTGTGCAGCAAGGGACCAAACATTATGTTTATTGGGGACAGCAGTGGGGGGGGGGGGCAGTAGTGGATTATAATGTGGGCGGATTGACCGGGGGGGGGGGGGGGGGGGGCGTCATTCTATAGTTCGCCTCGGGCAGCAGAGAGGCTAGAATCACCCCTGTGGCTGTGTGTATACATGTAGTATATATATGTTGCTGTGTGTATACATGTAGTATATATATGTTGCTGTGTGTATATATGTGGCTGTGTGTATACATGTAGTATATATATATATATATATATATATATATATATATATATATATATATGTTGCTGTGTGTATACATGTAGTATATATGTGGCTGTGTGTATACATGTAGTATATATGTGGCTGTGTGTATACATGTAGTATATATATGTGGCTGTGTGTATACATGTAGTATATATATGTGGCTGTGTGTATACATGTAGTATATATATGTTGCTGTGTGTATACATGTAGTATATATATGTGGCTGTGTGTATACATGTAGTATATATATGTGGCTGTGTGTATACATGTAGTATATATATGTTGCTGTGTGTATACATGTAGTATATATATGTTGCTGTGTGTATACATGTAGTATATATATGTTGCTGTGTGTATACATGTAGTATATATATGTTGCTGTGTGTATACATGTGGTATATATATATGTGGCTGTGTGTATACATGTAGTATATATATGTGGCTGTGTGTATACATGTAGTATATATATGTGGCTGTGTGTATACATGTAGTATATATATGTGGCTGTGTGTATACATGTAGTATATATATGTGGCTGTGTGTATACATGTAGTATATATATGTTGCTGTGTGTATACATGTAGTATATATATGTTGCTGTGTGTATACATGTAGTATATATATGTTGCTGTGTGTATACATGTAGTATATATATGTTGCTGTGTGTATACATGTAGTATATATGTGGCTGTGTGTATATATGTAGTATATATATATGTGGCTGTGTGTATACATGTAGTATATATATATGTGGCTGTGTGTATACATGTAGTATATATATATGTGGCTGTGTGTATACATGTAGTATATATATGTTGCTGTGTGTATACATGTAGTATATATATGTGGCTGTGTGTATACATGTAGTATATATATGTGGCTGTGTGTATACATGTAGTATATATATGTGGCTGTGTGTATACATGTAGTATATATATGTGGCTGTGTGTATACATGTAGTATATATATGTTGCTGTGTGTATACATGTAGTATATATGTGGCTGTGTGTATACATGTAGTATATATGTGGCTGTGTGTATACATGTAGTATATATATGTGGCTGTGTGTATACATGTAGTATATATGTTGCTGTGTGTATACATGTAGTATATATGTTGCTGTGTGTATACATGTAGTATATATATGTGGCTGTGTGTATACATGTAGTATATATATGTGGCTGTGTGTATACATGTAGTATATATATGTGGCTGTGTGTATACATGTAGTATATATATGTGGCTGTGTGTATACATGTGGTATATATATGTGGCTGTGTGTATACATGCGGTATATATATGTGGCTGTGTGTATACATGCGGTATATATATGTTGCTGTGTGTATACATGTAGTATATATATATGTGGCTGTGTGTATACATGTAGTATATATATATGTGGCTGTGTGTATACATGTAGTATATATATGTGGCTGTGTGTATACATGTAGTATATATATGTGGCTGTGTGTATACATGTAGTATATATATGTGGCTGTGTGTATACATGTAGTATATATATGTGGCTGTGTGTATACATGTAGTATATATATGTGGCTGTGTGTATACATGTAGTATACAGGGCTCCAGATGGCGACCAAAATGGTCGCCAATGCGACTGACTTTTTGCAAATGGCGCCCAGATTTATTAATCTGGGCGCCATTTGCGACTGGCCCCGGCGGCGGCGCGCTGTCTCTTTAAGATGCGCGGCTGATGCGCAGCTGCCGGGGGTGTCCCGTCCTATCCCCGGCAGCGCGGCGCATCAGTGAGCTGCCTGGGGCCCTGACTTCCGGCACAGGAAGCGCACGTCAGAGACGCTTCCTGTGTCAGAGTCACAGCCCCGGCGTACAGGAGCTCACTGACGCGCCGCGCTGCCGGGGATAGGACGGGACACCCCCGGCAGCTGCGCATTAGCCGGGGACAGCGCCTGAAGAACAAGAGGATCGCCGGGGGAGCGGGTTGTCAGGTGAGTTTGTGTGTTTGTTTTTTTTTAAATATTGCTTAGCATGGGGGGAAGAGAAGGGGGGCATCTATAATGGGGGGAGAAGAGGGGCCATCTTCAAGGGGGGGAGAGGGGGCCATCTATAAGGGGGGGAGAAGAGGGGGCATCTATAATGGGGGGGGGGGGGAGAGGGGCATCTATAAGGTGAGGGGGTATTTATAAGGGGGGGAGAAGAGGGGGCATCTATAATGGGGGGGAGAAGAGGGGGTATCTATAATGGGGGGAGAAGAGGGGGCATCTATAATGGGGGGGAGAAGAGGGGGTATCTATAATGGGGGGAGAAGAGGGGGCATCTATAATGGGGGGGAGAAGAGGGGGTATCTATAATGGGGGGAGAAGAGGGGGCATCTATAATGGGGGGGAGAAGAGGGGGTATCTATAATGGGGGGAGAAGAGGGGGCATCTATAATGGGGGGAGAAGAGGGGGTATCTATAATGGGGGGAGAAGAGGGGGTATCTATAATGGGGGGGAGAAGAGAGGGTATCTATAATGGGGGGGAGAAGAGGGGGTATCTATAATGGGGGGAGAAGAGGGGGTATCTATAATGGGGGGGAGAAGAGGGGGTATCTATAATGGGGGGGAGGAGGGGGCATCTATAATGGGGGGGAGGAGGGGGCATCTATAATGGGGGGGAGGAGGGGGCATCTATAATGGGGGGGGAGAGGGGGCATCTATAATGGGGGGGGGAGAGGGGGCATCTATAAGGTGAGGGGGAATCTATAAGGGGGGGAGAAGAGGGGGCATCTATAATGGGGGGGGGGGAAGAGGGGGTATCTATAAGGGGGGGAGAAGAGGGGGTATCTATAATGGGGGGGAGAAGAGGGGGTATCTATAATGGGGGGGAGAAGAGGGGGTATCTATAATGGGGGGGAGGAGGGGGCATCTATACTGGGGGGGAGGAGGGGGCATCTATAAGGGGGGTAGAGGGGGTCATCTATAAGGGGAGGGGGCCATCTATAAGGGGAGGGGGCCATCTATAAGGGGAGGGGGCCATCTATAAGTGTAGGGCAAACTGGCTGCAGACACTGGGAGATATATGCACAATTATTATTATCAGGGCCCCTCAGGTGTCTGTATTGTAGGGGGTCCCTTGCATTAGTCACTAGGTGAGAGATATATCTATCTATATACACATCTTGTGGGGGGTCACTATGGCTGCAGTCATAAGTCTAGCTCAGTATGTATAGACTGTTGCAAGCTTTTAAAGGGAACCTGTCACCCCCCGTGACGGGGTGACAGGCTCCCAACCCCCCGTTAGAGCCCCCTATACTCACCTCATCGCACCGGGTCCCGCTTCTGAAGATGGTCGGGTCACGGAGATCTCAGCCGCTGCAGCCCGACGCGCACACTGAGAGATGAGTCCAACACCCATAGAGAATGACGGAGCGCTGGACTCTCCCGTCATTCTCTATGAGCGTTGGACTCATCTCTCAGTGTGCGCGCCGGGCTGCAGCGGCTGAGATCTCCGTGACCCGACCATCTTCAGAAGCGGGACCCGGCGCCATGAGGTGAATATAGGGGGCTCTAACGGGGGGTTGGGAGCCTGTCACCCCGGCACGGGGGTCGACAGGTTCCCTTTAAGTTCAAGTTCAGAAGAGTAAGCCTCATTAAAAGGCTAGCCAAGTGAGGCTGAAGTACTGAGTCAGACTGGATATGGTTGTCAAGTTGCAAGTTTCCATGTTGAACGTTTTCAAACTAAGAAAAGAAAGAATCTAAAGGAGGAGGAGGAGGATGCTGCTGCGGCCTCTGCACACAGTAAGTCCCATTTAACATAACATTAATTTTACATGGTTTAAAATGTTGGCGACCAAATATTCTATTTGGCGCCTAAATTTTTCAGGTTAGGAGCCAATGGCTCCTAGGTAAATTTTTTAGTCTGGAGCCCTGGTATATATGTGGCTGTGTGTATACATGTAGTATATATGTGGCTGTGTGTATACATGTAGTATATATGTGGCTGTGTGTATACATGTAGTATATATGTGGCTGTATGTATACATGTAGTATATATGTGGCTGTATGTATACATGTAGTATATATATGTGGCTGTGTGTATACATGTAATATATATGTGGCTGTGTGTATACATGTAGTATATATATGTGGCTGTGTGTATACATGTAGTATATATGTGGCTGTGTGTATACATGTAGTATATATATGTTGCTGTGTGTATACATGTAGTATATATATGTGGCTGTGTGTATACATGTAGTATATATATGTGGCTGTGTGTATACATGTAGTATATATGTGGCTGTGTGTATACATGTAGTATATATATGTGGCTGTGTGTATACATGTAGTATATATATGTGGCTGTGTGTATACATGTAGTATATATGTGGCTGTGTGTATACATGTAGTATATATATGTGGCTGTGTGTATACATGTAGTATATATATGTGGCTGTGTGTATACATGTAGTATATATGTGGCTGTGTGTATACATGTAGTATATATGTGGCTGTGTGTATACATGTAGTATATATGTGGCTGTGTGTATACATGTAGTATATATATGTGGCTGTGTATATGTCATCCTGCCCCTCCGCCCTGACAGACCGCGGTGACCGGTTATATCGCACATGCTGTGAGCCGCCCCCATTAGATTTCCCATAGGCCAATCTTGACTGTGTGAACACAGTCTTATACTGTGGGGTCCCTGTTCTCCATCCTAACAATGCAGGGTGTATAGAGGGGTGTATATGCAGGAACCCCCACATTCCTGTATCTGCCTCCTCTATACAGAGAGGCTTCTAGAAGGTGAGCGGAGGCCTGTATAGCAGAGAATATATGGCCCTGTATACTGGATGGGGTGGGGGCCACCAGGTTACATACAGAGGAGGGTGCAATACACAAGGATCTGTATCAGAGAGAGGGGTGGAGGCCATGACAGATGGCAGCAGCTGGCAGCCCCCCCCCCCCCCCCCCCGGCACCCCGCTGGGTCTGGGCAGAATAGGTGACTTGTTCAGATGGAGCCACCTGTCACCCCCAACAATGAACCATTGAGATCCAGAGCTGATATTACAGAGGAAGGGTCAGAGCGGACAACAGGACCCCAAACCAGCCCCCTATATACTGATAGTGCCCCTATATACTGCAGTGCTGTGTGATAGTGCCCCTATATACTGCAGTGCTGTGTGATAGCCCCCCTATATACTGCAGTGCTGTGTGATAGCCCCCTATATACTGATAGTGCCCCTATATACTGCAGTGCTGTGTGATAGCCCCCCATATACTGCAGTGCTGTGTGATAGTGCCCCTATATACTGCAGTGCTGTGTGATAGCCCCCTATATACTGATAGTGCCCCTATATACTGCAGTGCTGTGTGATAGCCCCCTATATACTGCAGTGCTGTGTGATAGCCCTATATACTGCAGTGCTGTGTGATAGCCCTATATACTGCAGTGCTGTGTGATAGCCCCCTATATACTGCAGTGCTGTGTGATAGTGCCCCTATATACTGCAGTGCTGTGTGATAGCCCCCTATATACTGCAGTGCTGTGTGATAGCCCCCTATATACTGCAGTGCTGTGTGATAGCCCCCTATATACTGCAGTGCTGTGTGATAGCCCCCTATATACTGCAGTGCTGTGTGATAGTGCCCCTATATACTGCAGTGCTGTGTGATAGCCCCCTATATACTGCAGTGCTGTGTGATAGCCCCCTATATACTGATAGTGCCCCTATATACTGCAGTGCTGTGTGATAGTGCCCCTATATACTGCAGTGCTGTGTGATAGCCCCCTATATACTGCAGTGCTGTGTGATAGCCCCCTATATACTGCAGTGCTGTGTGATAGCCCCTATATACTGCAGTGCTGTGTGATAGCCCCCTATATACTGATAGTGCCCCTATATACTGCAGTGCTGTGTGATAGCCCCCTATATACTGCAGTGCTGTGTGATAGCCCCCTATATACTGCAGTGCTGTGTGATAGCCCCCCCCCCATATACTGCAGTGCTGTGTGATAGCCCCCTATATACTGCAGTGCTGTGTGATAGCCCCCTATATACTGATAGTGCCCCTATATACTGCAGTGCTGTGTGATAGCGCCTCATCAACAAACAATACACTGACAATGGGGAGAGGATACCCCAAAAATGACAACGATGCAGTGCTCCTCAAACCAGCAGAAAACTGGTCAACTCGCATCAGACCCAGTTCAGGCACACGGACCCCGCCCGACACACAGGCACACGACACACATGCACACCGACATCGCCCGGCACACAGGCACACCGATACCGCCACACCGACCCCGCCCGGCACACAGGCACACAGTCCCCGCCCAGCACACAGGCACACCGACACCGCCCGGCACACAGGCACACCGATGGCTTAATAAAAAATGTGTCAGATAATCTGTTGGTGTAATAGGGCCCTTATTCGCACTCACGCTCACTCTCCCTCCTCTTAGCACTCACGCTCACTCTCTCTCCTCTTAGCACTCACGCTCACTCTCTCTCCTCTTACCACTCACGCTCACTCTCTCTCCTCTTAGCACTCACGCTCACTCTCTCCCCTCTTAGCACTCACGCTCACTCTCTCTCCTCTTAGCACTCACGCTCACTCTCCCTCCTCTTAGCACTCACGCTCACTCTCTCCCCTCTTAGCACTCACGCTCACTCTCTCCCCTCTTAGCACTCACGCTCACTCTCTCCCCTCTTAGCACTCACGCTCACTCTCTCCCCTCTTAGCACTCGCGCTCACTCTCCCTCCTCTTAGCACTCGCGCTCACTCTCTCCTCTTAGCACTCACGCTCACTCTCCCTCCTCTTAGCACTCACGCTCACTCTCCCTCCTCTTAGCACTCACGCTCACTCTCCCTCCTCTTAGCACTCACGCTCACTCTCCCTCCTCTTAGCACTCACGCTCACTCTCCCTCCTCTTAGCACTCACGCTCACTCTCCCTCCTCTTAGCACTCACGCTCACTCTCTCTCCTCTTAGCACTCACGCTCACTCTCCCTCCTCTTAGCACTCACGCTCACTCTCTCCTCTTAGCACTCACGCTCACTCTCTCCTCTTAGCACTCACGCTCACTCTCTCCTCTTAGCACTCACGCTCACTCTCTCCTCTTAGCACTCACGCTCACTCTCTCCTCTTAGCACTCACGCTCACTCTCTCCTCTTAGCACTCACACTCTCTTCTTTCTTCTTCCATCCTATTATTTCTCTCTTTACTCCTTACATACACTCTCCTCACCCACTCACAGCGCACCTTACAGGGGCTGTAGAAAGGAAGTCAGATGGGTAGAGGAAGTGTAGTGTCTTTTGTCTTCACACTCTGTAGGGAAAGGACACAAGCCAGAACGCTCTCTACAGTTTTCTCTCAAGTAACTGTATCCTACACTATGCAGTGTTAAGCTTTTACTAGAGAGGACAAATCAGGGATCATCCTAACCGACGCCGTGGACAAGGAGAGACACAGTGCAGGACAGTATTCATAAGCAAGGCTAGGAACTGATCCAGATAGAGCAAAGTTGCTAGAAGCCTATGAACTATCTTGCAGCGTGGGTGTCAGCAGGGAACCCGCAGCATTCCGCTCATCGCAGGTAACAAGGCCTGGGGCTTGTGTCACCCTCTAGGACGGGTCACTCGACACTGGTGGGCAATAGGTGGTATCACGAAAGAGGTCAAAATGCGGGCAAAGACCAAAGTGTCAAAACACAGGCACAAGTATTCTCTCTCTTCTCAAGTGTTCTACTTATTCTACCTCGGAAGTTCCGCCAGAGCACAGTACTACTTGGGTTGGGACTCTCTCGACATCCTCCTCTCTACTCTTCTGATCCTCTCTTCTATTTCTCAGCAGGCAACCCAATTGGCACGACTGTATCACTCTCTATACTCTCAATACAGATCTGGATCCTAAAGTATCGAATGTCTTATCAAGTGTGAAGTATTGTATCAAGGCAAAGCTGTATGATCTGCTGCATACAAGTATCTTCAGAGTAAACCAGATTATATTTATGATAAAGAGACTCTGATTCCTAACCAAGCACCGACACAGCACACACACACTCCTTGGGTCATCTCCCCTTTTTGTGGGTGGCTGTACCAATAGTCCGGGTGGGTCACTATTCACCGCCGTGATAAGTACCCAAGAGACCCCGCAACAGCCCGGCAGGTCACTGACCACTGGGGAACAAGGTACAGCCGGCCCCCCAACCAGCACTGGCGTCACAACATAACATCACTGGGCAAGGCTATATCTTGGCCAACCACAATAGAACTGGCATCACACTTCACCATCTGGCAAGTGAGCGGCCGTGTTGCCTCCACACTGCACCGGCAGCACCGCCTCACAGGTGCATGGGCAGCATGTTATATTTAAACAGAAGCAGGACTCACAGGCTCTCTCTATTGTAGTGACCCGGTACAAGCTCCTAGGTTCTGTTGCACCTGAGTAAGGTAACACTCTCGGCCTCACACAAGTGGGATGAGGTGCCGCACGAGGTGTTCTACGCACAGGTAAGTCTCTTTTAGGGGTTAGCTGTTATGTGTCACGTGTTGCCTTTCTGACCACTTACAGGTGCTTTCCCTCCTTTCTCTAGCCTATCCTCTTTGCTCTACACACAGCCCACCAATCACAGCTGGGATCAGATAGATCCCTGCAGTTAGAACTTGGTTCCAAGTGGGAGGAGTAGTCAGTCTAGTCCCAGTTCAGGGAGCTGGAGTTGGTTGAAGCTGCTCTAACGGGGACACAACTAGCAAGCTACAGTTTCTTCTTATGAGCACTAGAACCGCTGTGCAGTGATAAGCATTCACAAGTGGAGTCTAACAGGGATCACCTTGCCCACGCCATGAACCTCTCGAATGCGTGCAGGTCAGTTACCTTCAGAAGTAATAGAAACTGACCCCAGTGGAACAAAGGTACTAAGAAAAGTCTACGTATTCCACTGTGCAGAGCAGGACCACTGGGAAGGCTCGGGAGTCTGCTCAACCCAGATAAGGCCTGGGGCTCGAATTACCCTACTAGGGGGCATAAGGCATTCAAGACAAGAAGTCATCTGTGAGTACGAGCAATTTTTATTCTCTTCTATTATACACCTCTACTGTTCCGGCAAAGTACACTTCTACATTGGGCAGGGTCCCTCTGGCAACTGCTCTCTCTACTGCAAAGCACCTTCTTACTACAAGCACCTGGTCTCTACCTTCTTACTACAAGCACCTGGTCTCTACCTTCTTACTACAAGCACCTGGTCTCTACCTTCTTACTACAAGCACCTGGTCTCTACCTTCTTACTACAAGCACCTGGTCTCTACCTTCTTACTACAAGCACCTGGTCTCTACCTTCTTACTACAAGCACCTGGTCTCTACCTTCTTACTACAAGCACCTGGTCTCTACCTTCTTACTACAAGCACCTGGTCTCTACCTTAGCTGTACGCACCTGAGTTATTACCAGGTTGTAACTACTGTATTGCACTGTATTGTTGCCACCAGTATCCTCTATTTTTCGGAAGCACCAGACTCTGGTTTGTATCTTCCGCACCGGCACACACATCCATACACTTGGGTTAATTCGCTTTTAAATGCTGGTGAGGCGCCAAACTGTCCAGGATGGGTCCTATACCACTCTAGACCCACTCAGCTACCACACCACCGTACCAGCTGACCCGGTGGGAGTGTATCCCAAAACCAACAGTCCCTGCGCCTCACCGCATCTGAGTGGTGGGAGGGGAAGCAGGACTCACAGGCTCTCTCTATGGGTGGTGGAAGAAGCAGGACTCACAGGCTCTCTCTATGAGTGGTGGAAGAAGCAGGACTCACAGGCTCTCTCTATGGGTGGTGGAAGAAGCAGGACTCACAGGCTCTCTCTATGGGTGGTGGAAGAAGCAGGACTCACAGGCTCTCTCTATGGGTGGTGGAAGAAGCAGGACTCACAGGCTCTCTCTATGAGTGGTGGAAGGGGAAGCGGTGTAGCAGGCCAGATTAGCCCCCGTCTAGATTATACCCGGGTATAAAATGGCCTAGCCCAAACTATACCCCTCCAGGCCAGAATATAGCCGGGGTATAAAGGAACCCATTTCGCTCCTAAAGGGACTCGGGTCGCGACAAGAGCTACTTGGGTCCCTTTAAGATTGACTTGCGGCCTTTTAAAGGCGACATGGGTCCCTTTAAGAGCAATCTGGGTACTTATAATGGTAAAGGTCATTGCTCGGTTACCATGACAATCTTAACAAAATTGTTAAGGACCTTCCATATATTACATCTTTTATTGGCCAATAGTGGACATGTGACTGTGGATGGTGTGATACATTTCCTGACAAGACCTTAGAGTTCTTATTGGCTGCTATATCTCAGCTATTTGCATATGTGCTGTGATTGGCTGTTAGCGGTTAGAGTGTGGCCATTATTTGCAATGGGCCATTATTTTCTATGGGAAATTTGGGGTCTTTAAACGTAAATTTCTTAAAAATGAGAAATCTGATCGAAACGAAAAATAGATAGCACACCTGTCACCGCTGAGGGCTTCGAAACGCAGTTTGAACGGAGTCTGTGCGCAATGCGGTTCGGGCTGTATTATGCGCAGAAAAATGGCTGGAAGAAGAAGAAACAGAAAAAGAAGAAGAAACGGAAGAAGAAGAAGAATACGGATCACAATATAGGGATTTTCAAGCACTATAATTAAGTAATTCTTGTGTCTATCACTCAATGCTATCGATTTCATGGGGGTATAAAATGGCCTGAGGGGGTATGAATTGGCCTAGGCTAAAATATACCCCGGGGTATAATCTAGCCTACGCCATTTCAACCCCAGGTATAGTCTGGGCTGGGGGTCTACTCTGGCCTGTTACAGCGGGACTCACAGGCTCTCTCTCTGAGGGGTTGGGGAAGCGGGACTCACAGGCTCTCTCTCTGAGGGGTTGGGGAAGCGGGACTCACAGGCTCTCTCTCTGAGGGGTTGGGGAAGCGGGACTCACAGGCTCTCTCTCTGAGGGGTTGGGGAAGCGGGACTCACAGGCTCTCTCTCTGAGGGGTTGGGGAAGCGGGACTCACAGGCTCTCTCTATGAGGGGTTGGGGAAGCGGGACTCACAGGCTCTCTCTATGAGGGGTTGGGGAAGCGGGACTCACAGGCTCTCTCTATGAGGGGTTGGGGAAGCGGGACTCACAGGCTCTCTCTATGAGGGGTTGGGGAAGCGGGACTCACAGGCTCTCTCTATGAGGGGTTGGGGAAGCGGGACTCACAGGCTCTCTCTATGAGGGGTTGGGGAAGCGGGACTCACAGGCTCTCTCTATGAGGGATTGGGGAAGCGGGACTCACAGGCTCTCTCTATGAGGGGTTGGGGAAGCGGGACTCACAGGCTCTCTCTATGAGGGGTTGGGGAAGCGGGACTCACAGGCTCTCTCTATGAGGGGTTGGGGAAGCGGGACTCACAGGCTCTCTCTATGAGGGGTTGGGGAAGCGGGACTCACAGGCTCTCTCTATGAGGGGTTGGGGAAGCGGGACTCACAGGCTCTCTCTATGAGGGGTTGGGGAAGCGGGACTCACAGGCTCTCTCTATGAGGGGTTGGGGAAGCGGGACTCACAGGCTCTCTCTATGAGGGGTTGGGGAAGCGGGACTCACAGGCTCTCTCTATGAGGGGTTGGGGAAGCGGGACTCACAGGCTCTCTCTATGAGGGGTTGGGGAAGCGGGACTCACAGGCTCTCTATGAGGGGTTGGGGAAGCGGGACTCACAGGCTCTCTCTATGAGGGGTTGGGGAAGCGGGACTCACAGGCTCTCTCTCTGAGGGGTTGGGGAAGCGGGACTCACAGGCTCTCTCTATGAGGGGTTGGGGAAGCGGGACTCACAGGCTCTCTCTATGAGGGGTTGGGGAAGCAGGACTCACAGGCTCTCTCTATGAGGGGTTGGGGAAGCAGGACTCACAGGCTCTCTCTATGAGGGGTTGGGGAAGCAGGACTCACAGGCTCTCTCTATGAGGGGTTGGGGAAGCAGGACTCACAGGCTCTCTCTATGAGGGGTTGGGGAAGCAGGACTCACAGGCTCTCTATGAGCGGTTGGGGAAGCAGGACTCACAGGCTCTCTCTATGAGGGGTGGGGGAAGCAGGACTCACAGGCTCTCTCTATGAGTGGTGGGGGAAGCAGGACTCACAGGCTCTCTCTATGAGGGGTTGGGGAAGCAGGACTCACAGGCTCTCTCTATGAGGGGTTGGGGAAGCAGGACTCACAGGCTCTCTCTATGAGGGGTTGGGGAAGCAGGACTCACAGGCTCTCTCTATGAGGGGTTGGGGAAGCAGGACTCACAGGCTCTCTCTATGAGGGGTTGGGGAAGCAGGACTCACAGGCTCTCTCTATGAGGGGTTGGGGAAGCAGGACTCACAGGCTCTCTCTATGAGGGGTTGGGGAAGCAGGACTCACAGGCTCTCTCTATGAGGGGTTGGGGAAGCAGGACTCACAGGCTCTCTCTATGAGGGGTTGGGGAAGCAGGACTCACAGGCTCTCTCTATGAGTGGTGGGGGAAGCAGGACTCACAGGCTCTCTCTATGAGGGGTTGGGGAAGCAGGACTCACAGGCTCTCTCTATGAGGGGTTGGGGAAGCAGGACTCACAGGCTCTCTCTATGAGTGGTGGGGGAAGCAGGTCTCACAGGCTCTGTATGACTGGTGGGGGAAGCAGGTGTCACAGGCTCTGTATGACTGGTGGGGGAAGCAGGTCTCACAGGCTCTGTATGACTGGTGGGGGAAGCAGGACTCACAGGCTCTCTCTATGAGGGGTTGGGGAAGCAGGACTCACAGGCTCTCTCTATGAGGGGTTGGGGAAGCAGGACTCACAGGCTCTCTCTATGAGTGGTGGAAGGGGAAGCGGTGTAGCAGGCCAGATTAGCCCCCGTCTAGATTATACCCGGGTATAAAATGGCCTAGCCCAAACTATACCCCTCCAGGCCAGAATATAGCCGGGGTATAAAGGAACCCATTTCGCTCCTAAAGGGACTCGGGTCGCGACAAGAGCTACTTGGGTCCCTTTAAGATTGACTTGCGGCCTTTTAAAGGCGACATGGGTCCCTTTAAGAGCAATCTGGGTACTTATAATGGTAAAGGTCATTGCTCGGTTACCATGACAATCTTAACAAAATTGTTAAGGACCTTCCATATATTACATCTTTTATTGGCCAATAGTGGACATGTGACTGTGGATGGTGTGATACATTTCCTGACAAGACCTTAGAGTTCTTATTGGCTGCTATATCTCAGCTATTTGCATATGTGCTGTGATTGGCTGTTAGCGGTTAGAGTGTGGCCATTATTTGCAATGGGCCATTATTTTCTATGGGAAATTTGGGGTCTTTAAACGTAAATTTCTTAAAAATGAGAAATCTGATCGAAACGAAAAATAGATAGCACACCTGTCACCGCTGAGGGCTTCGAAACGCAGTTTGAACGGAGTCTGTGCGCAATGCGGTTCGGGCTGTATTATGCGCAGAAAAATGGCTGGAAGAAGAAGAAACAGAAAAAGAAGAAGAAACGGAAGAAGAAGAAGAATACGGATCACAATATAGGGATTTTCAAGCACTATAATTAAGTAATTCTTGTGTCTATCACTCAATGCTATCGATTTCATGGGGGTATAAAATGGCCTGAGGGGGTATGAATTGGCCTAGGCTAAAATATACCCCGGGGTATAATCTAGCCTACGCCATTTCAACCCCAGGTATAGTCTGGGCTGGGGGTCTACTCTGGCCTGTTACAGCGGGACTCACAGGCTCTCTCTCTGAGGGGTTGGGGAAGCGGGACTCACAGGCTCTCTCTCTGAGGGGTTGGGGAAGCGGGACTCACAGGCTCTCTCTCTGAGGGGTTGGGGAAGCGGGACTCACAGGCTCTCTCTCTGAGGGGTTGGGGAAGCGGGACTCACAGGCTCTCTCTATGAGTGGTGGGGGAAGCAGGACTCACAGGCTCTCTCTATGAGGGGTTGGGGAAGCAGGACTCACAGGCTCTCTCTATGAGGGGTTGGGGAAGCAGGACTCACAGGCTCTCTCTATGAGGGGTTGGGGAAGCAGGACTCACAGGCTCTCTCTATGAGGGGTTGGGGAAGCAGGACTCACAGGCTCTCTCTATGAGGGGTTGGGGAAGCAGGACTCACAGGCTCTCTCTATGAGGGGTTGGGGAAGCAGGACTCACAGGCTCTCTCTATGAGGGGTTGGGGAAGCAGGACTCACAGGCTCTCTCTATGAGGGGTTGGGGAAGCAGGACTCACAGGCTCTCTCTATGAGGGGTTGGGGAAGCAGGACTCACAGGCTCTCTCTATGAGGGGTTGGGGAAGCAGGACTCACAGGCTCTCTCTATGAGGGGTTGGGGAAGCAGGACTCACAGGCTCTCTCTATGAGTGGTGGGGGAAGCAGGACTCACAGGCTCTCTCTATGAGGGGTTGGGGAAGCAGGACTCACAGGCTCTCTCTATGAGGGGTTGGGGAAGCAGGACTCACAGGCTCTCTCTATGAGTGGTGGGGGAAGCAGGTCTCACAGGCTCTGTATGACTGGTGGGGGAAGCAGGTGTCACAGGCTCTGTATGACTGGTGGGGGAAGCAGGTCTCACAGGCTCTGTATGACTGGTGGGGGAAGCAGGACTCACAGGCTCTGTATGACTGGTGGGGGAAGCAAGTCTCACAGGCTCCCTATGAGGGGTGGAGGAAGCAGGTCTCACTGGTTTTCTCTATGAGTGGTGGGGGAAGCACGACTCACAGGCTCTCTATGAGGGGGGGAGGAAGCAGGTCTCACAAGCTCTCTATGAGGGGTGGGGGAATCAGGTCTCACAGGCTCTCTATGAGTGGTGGGGGAAGCAGGACTCACAGGCTCTCTCTATGAGGGGTGGGGGAAGCAGGACTCACAGGCTCTCTATGAGGGGTGGGGAAGCAAGACTCACAGGTTCTCTATGGGTGGTGTAGGAAGCAGGACTCACAGGCTCTCTATGAGTGGTGGGGGAAGCAGGTCTCACAGCCTCTCTATATGAGGGGTGGGGGAAGCAGGACTCACAGGCTCTCTATATGAGTGGTGGGGGAAGCAGGACTCACAGGCTCTCTATATGAGGGGTGGGGGAAGCAGGACTCACAGGCTCTCTATGAGGGGTGGGAAAAGCAGGACTCACAGGCTCTCTATGAGGGGTGGGGGAAGCAGGACTCACAGGCTCTCTATGAGGGGTGGGGGAAGCAGGACTCACAGGCTCTCTATGAGGGGTGGGGGAAGCAGGACTCACAGGCTCTCTATGAGGGGTGGGGGAAGCAGGACTCACAGGCTCTCTATGAGGGGTGGGGGAAGCAGGACTCACAGGCTCTCTATGAGGGGTGGGGGAAGCAGGACTCACAGGCTCTCTATGAGGGGTGGGGGAAGCAGGACTCACAGGCTCTCTATGAGGGGTGGGGGAAGCAGGACTCACAGGATCTCTATGAGGGGTGGGGGAAGCAGGACTCACAGGCTCTCTATGAGGGGTGGGGGAAGCAGGACTCACAGGCTCTCTATGAGGGGTGGGGGAAGCAGGTCTCACAGGCTCTCTATGAGGGGTGGGGGAAGCAGGTCTCACAGGCTTCTCTATTCTGACTGGATCTTCATCATAAAAATCAATGAAATAAAACCTTTCGAGCTGAGATGTTTGTGGATATTCTTCATTATGTTACACATCAATGTTCCCATGGTTACATACTATCGATGTTCCCATGGTTACAGACTACAGACAATTCTTAGGTGTAGTCTGATTATATTACTAAGCAGCTTTACATCACGAGACCTAGAGGAGGGGCGGGGATCTAACAAATACCCCATAATCCAGTGCGAGATCAGCATCACACACGAGTAGGCTTAGATACACAGTATCACACACGAGTAGGCTTAGATACACAGCATCACACACGAGTAGGCTTAGATACACAGCATCACACACGAGTAGGCTTAGATACACAGCATCACACACGAGTAGGCTTAGATACACAGCATCACACACGAGTAGGCTTTGATACACAGCAGAATGTGTTCTCTGATCTCTATTCCTATGATTTACAGTTCATCTTCGGTGCAGATTTGGGGGGTGGATCTATCTCCAGGGACCAATCACACATCAGCTTTCACTTTGCGGCAGTCACATGAGACAATGTGGTATACACTATTACCATCACAGGACTGGGACGTATTAAGGGACACACCCACTTAGCAGGTATTAAGGGACACACCCATGACACACCCACTTGGCAGGTATTAAGGGACACACCAATGGCACCCACTTGGCAAATATTAAGGGACACATCCATGACACACCCACTTGGCAGGTATTAAGGGACACGCCCAGTTGGCAGGTATTAAGGGACACACCAATTTGGCAGGTATTACCAGACACACCTATGGCACACCCACTTGGCAGGTATTAAAGG
Source organism: Dendropsophus ebraccatus (assembly GCF_027789765.1). Classification (NCBI taxonomy): domain Eukaryota; kingdom Metazoa; phylum Chordata; class Amphibia; order Anura; family Hylidae; genus Dendropsophus; species Dendropsophus ebraccatus. The sequence goes on from NC_091464.1 coordinate 96,683,673, forward strand.
ACACACCCTTAACACACCCACTTGGCAGGTATTAAGAGACACACACATGGCACAACCACTGCACAAACACATTAGTAATTCAGCCTCAATGTCCACAGTAACCCCAGTGCCCTCAGCAACTCTAAGTGAACTGCAGCTGCCTCTATTATTCCCTAGAGATCAGCAGTGACATCACTTAGAATAGAGCCTATCCATCACTAGAGATCAGCGGTGACATCACTGAGAATACAGCCTATCCATCACTAGAGATCAGTGACATCACTCAGAATACAGCCTATCCATCACTAGAGATTAGTGACATCACTGAGAATACAGCCTATCCATCACTAGAGATCAGTGACATCACTGAGAATACAGCCTATCCTTCACTAGAGATCAGCGGTGACATCACTGAGAATACAGCCTATCCATCACTAGAGATCAGCGGTGACATCACTGAGAATACAGCCTATCCATCACCAGAGATCAGCAGTGACATCACTGAGAATACAGCCTATCCATCACTAGAGATCAGTGACATCACTGAGAATACAGCCTATCCATCACTAGAGATCAGTGACATCACTGAGAATACAGCCTATCCATCACTAGAGATCAGTGACATCACTGAGAATACAGCCTATCCGTCACTAGAGATCAGTGACATCACTGAGAATACAGCCTATCCATCACTAGAGATCAGAGGTGACATCACTGAGAATACAGCCTATCCATCACTAGAGATCAGCGGTGACATCACTGAGAATACAGCCTATCCATCACTAGAGATCAGCGGTGACATCACTGAGAATACAGCCTATCCATCACTAGAGATCAGTGACATCACTGAGAATACAGCCTATCCATCACTAGAGATCAGCAGTGACATCACTGAGAATACAGCCTATCCATCACTAGAGATCAGCGGTGACATCACTGAGAATACAGAGGGATGACACAGAGCCCCGCCTGCACGGGGGACGACATTATATTATATTATTGTTGCAGCATTGTTGCATTGTTGCAGTGCTGACTACTACACCATATATACCAGCTCAGGCACATATAAAGACTACGATCACACTATGTAAAAGAAAAGGCGTCCATTATTACCAAATTATAAAGGACAAACATATACATCCTCCATATACTCTCCTACACCTGCAATATACACACATATATACTATATACATCCTCCATATACTCTCCTACACCTGCAATATACACACATATATACTATATACATCCTCCATATACTCTCCTACACCTGCAATATACAGACATATATACTATATATATCCTCCATATACTCTCCTACACCTGCAATATACAGACATATATACTATATATATCCTCCATATACTCTCCTACACCTGCAATATACACACATATATACTATATACATCCTCCATATACTCTCCTACACCTGCAATATACACACACATATACTATATACATCCTCCATATACTCTCCTACGTCTGCAATATACACACATATATACTATATACATCCTCCATATACTCTCCTACACCTGCAATATACACACATATATACTATATACATCCTCCATATACTGTCCTACACCTGCAATATACACACATATATACTATATACATCCTCCATATACTGTCCTACACCCGCAATATACACATATATATATACACATCCTCCATATTCTCTCCTACACCTGCAATATACACACATATATATACTATATACATCCTCCATATACTCTCCTACACCTGCAATATACACACATATATACTATATACATCCTCCATATACTGTCCTACACCTGCAATATACACATATATATACATCCTCCATATACTCTCCTACACCTGCAATATACACACATATATACTATATATATATATCCTCCATATACTCTCTTACACCCGCAATATACACACATATACTATATACATCCTCCATATACTGTCCTACACCCGCAATATACACATATATATACATCCTCCATATTCTCTCCTACACCTGCAATATACACACATATATACATACTATATACATCCTCCATATACTCTCCTACACCTGCAATATACACATATATATACATCCTCCATATACTCTCCTACACCTGCAATATACACACATATATACTATATATATATATATCCTCCATATACTCTCCTACACCTGCAATATACACACATATATACTATATATATATATATCCTCCATATACTCTCCTACACCTGCAATATACACACACACATATATACATACTATATACATTCTTCATATACACAGGAGAATACAGACAGGCCCATATATACATATACACCCCAGGCAGCAGCAGCAGGGGATCTTTGTCTCCATACTGAGCAGACCTGCTGTAAACTGTGTACTATAGAGTAGAATGGATGAAGCTATACATACACACTGACATTATAACCTCTCTGCATATTATATATCACTGATATTATAACCTCTCTGCATATTATATATATCACTGACATTATAACCTCTCTGCATATTATATATATCACTGACATTATAACCTCTCTGCATATTATATATATCACTGACATTATAACCTCTCTGCATATTATATATATCACTGACATTATAACCTCTCTGCATATTATATATATCACTGACATTATAACCTCTCTGCATATTATATATATCACTGACATTATAACCTCTCTGCATATTATATATATCACTGACATTATAACCTCTCTGCATATTATATATATCACTGACATTATAACCTCTCTGTATATTATATATATCACTGACATTATAACCTCTCTGCATATTATATATATCACTGACATTATAACCTCTCTGCATATTATATATATCACTGACATTATAACCTCTCTGCATATTATATATATCACTGACATTATAACCTCTCTGCATATTATATATATCACTGACATTATAACCTCTCTGCATATTATATATATCACTGACATTATAACCTCTCTGCATATTATATATATCACTGACATTATAACCTCTCTGTATATTATATATATCACTGACATTATAACCTCTCTGCATATTATATATATCACTGACATTATAACCTCTCTGCATATTATATATATCACTGACATTATAACCTCTCTGTATATTATATATATCACTGACATTATAACCTCTCTGTATATTATATATATCACTGACATTATAACCTCTCTGTATATTATATATATCACTGACATTATAACCTCTCTGTATATTATATATATCACTGACATTATAACCTCTCTGTATATTATATATATCACTGACATTATAACCTCTCTGTATATTATATATATCACTGACATTATAACCTCTCTGTATATTATATATATCACTGACATTATAACCTCTCTGTATATTATATATATCACTGACATTATAACCTCTCTGTATATTATATATATCACTGACATTATAACCTCTCTGTATATTATATATATCACTGACATTATAACCTCTCTGTATATTATATATATCACTGACATTATAACCTCTCTGTATATTATATATATCACTGACATTATAACCTCTCTGTATATTATATATATCACTGACATTATAACCTCTCTGTATATTATATATATCACTGACATTATAACCTCTCTGTATATTATATATATCACTGACATTATAACCTCTCTGTATATTATATATATCACTGACATTATAACCTCTCTGTATATTATATATATCACTGACATTATAACCTCTCTGTATATTATATATATCACTGACATTATAACCTCTCTGTATATTATATATATCACTGACATTATAACCTCTCTGTATATTATATATATCACTGACATTATAACCTCTCTGTATATTATATATATCACTGACATTATAACCTCTCTGTATATTATATATATCACTGACATTATAACCTCTGTATATTATATATCACTGACATTATACTATCTGTATATTATATATCACTGACATTATAGCCTCTGTTTAGTATAGATCACTGACACTATAACCTCTCTGTATGTTATATATCACTGAAATTATACTATCTGTATATTACTGTATATATCACTGACATTATAACCTCTCTGTATATTATATATCAGTGTCCTTGTAAACTATAATACTTATTATTGTCATTATAATCGCTCCATATATTAGAAATAGATGGTATAACCTCTCTGTATATTATATATCACTGGCATTATAACCTCTCTGTATATTATATATCACTGACATTATAACCTCTCTGTATATTATATATCACTGACATTATAACCTCTCTGTATATTATATATCACTGACATTATAACCTCTCTGTATATTATATATCACTGACATAATCTCTCTGTATATTATATATAGATGGTATAACCTCTCTGTATATTATATATCACTGACATAATCTCTCTGTATATTATATATAGATGGTATAACCTCTCTGTATATTATATATCACTGACAATATAACCTCTCTGTACATTATGTGTCGCTGACATTATAATCGCTCCTTATATATTATATATAGATGGTATAACCTCTCTGTATATTATATATCACTGGCATTATAATCGCTCCTTATATATTATATATAGATGGTATAACCTCTCTGTTTATTATATATAGATGGTATAACCTCTCTGTATATTATATATCACTGACAATATAACCTCTCTGTATATTATATATAGATGGTATAACCTCTCTGTATATTATATATCACTGACATTATAACCTCTCTGTATATTATATATCACTGGCATTATAATCGCTCCTTATATATTATATATAGATGGTATAACCTCTCTTTCCGATAGATAATATATATATATATATATATATATATATATATATATATATATATATATATATATATATATATATATATTAGTATGATGGCAGTATTATACTCCACCCAGATAATAAGGAGCGGCTATTATACATCAGGGAGATTATCGATCCGATATCAGCTCTGTGGCTATACAGATGTCTATAGGACTGGTCTGTCTATTTACTATATACTCACTGACTGCCCATTATAGTACATCTTCATTTATCAGGACCGGCGGTGGGAGATTTGTAATATAGATAGGGAGATAGATAGATAGATAGATAGATAGATAGATAGATAGATAGGAGATAGATAGGAGATAGATAGATAGATAGGAGATAGATAGATAGATAGATAGATAGATAGATAGATAGGAGATAGATAGGAGATAGATAGATAGGAGATAGATAGGAGATAGATAGATAGGAGATAGATAGGAGATAGATAGATAGGAGATAGATAGGAGATAGATAGATAGGAGATAGATAGATAGATAGATAGATAGATAGATAGGAGATAGATAGATAGATAGATAGATAGATAGGAGATAGATAGGAGATAGATAGATAGATAGGAGATAGATAGGAGATAGATAGATAGATAGGAGATAGATAGATAGATAGATAGATAGATAGATAGATAGGAGATAGATAGGAGATAGATAGATAGGAGATAGATAGGAGATAGATAGATAGGAGATAGATAGGAGATAGATAGATAGGAGATAGATAGATAGATAGATAGATAGATAGATAGATAGGAGATAGATAGATAGATAGATAGATAGATAGATAGATAGATAGATAGATAGATAGGAGATAGATAGATAGATAGATGGGAGATAGATAGGAGATAGATAGGAGATAGATAGATAGGAGATAGATAGATAGATAGATAGATAGATAGATAGATAGATAGGAGATAGATAGATAGATAGATGGGAGATAGATAGGAGATAGATAGGAGATAGATAGGAGATAGATAGGAGATAGATAGATAGATAGATAGGAGATAGATAGGAGATATAGATAGATAGATAGATAGATAGATAGGAGATAGATAGATAGATAGATAGATAGATAGATAGATAGGAGATAGATAGGAGATAGATAGATAGGAGATAGATAGGAGATAGATAGATAGATAGGAGATAGATAGATAGGAGATAGATAGGAGATAGATAGATAGATAGGAGATAGATAGGAGATAGATAGATAGATAGGAGATAGATAGGAGATAGATAGGAGATAGATAGATAGATAGGAGATAGATAGATAGATAGATAGGAGATAGATAGATAGATAGGAGATAGATAGATAGATAGATAGGAGATAGATAGGAGATATAGATAGATAGATAGGAGATAGATAGATAGATAGATAGATAGATAGATAGATAGATAGATAGGAGATAGATAGATAGATAGATAGATGGGAGATATAGATAGATAGATAGATAGATAGATAGATAGATAGATAGATAGATAGATAGATAGATAGATAGATAGATAGATAGATAGATAGGAGATAGATAGGAGATAGATAGATAGATAGGAGATAGATAGATAGACAGGAGATAGATAGATAGATAGATAGGAGATAGATAGGAGATATAGATATATAGATAGATAGATAGATAGATAGATAGATAGATAGATAGATAGGAGATAGATAGGAGATAGATAGGAGATAGATAGGAGATAGATAGGAGATAGATAGGAGATATAGATAGATAGATAGATAGATAGATAGGAGATAGATAGATAGATGGGAGATAGATAGGAGATAGATAGATAGATAGATAGATAGATAGATAGATAGATAGATAGGAGATAGATAGATAGATAGGAGATATAGATAGATAGGAGATAGATGATAGATAGATAGATAGATAGGAGATAGATAGATAGATAGATAGATAGGAGATAGATAGATAGGAGATAGATAGATAGATAGATAGATAGATAGATAGGAGATAGATAGATAGATAGATAATAGGAGATAGATAAGTCACTACATAGGGCTATATATGCGCCTCTCATACCACCCGATATACATCCCAATATACTGCCCGATACACATCCCAATATACTGCCCGATACACATCCCAATATACTGCCCGATACACATCCCCAATATACTGCCCGATACACATCCCCAATATACTGCCCGATACACATCCCCAATATACTGCCCGATACACATCCCCAATATACTGCCCGATACACATCCCAATATACTGCCCGATACACATCCCCAATATACTGCCCGATACACATCCCCAATATACTGCCCGATACACATCCCCAATATACTGCCCGATACACATCCCCAATATACTGCCCGATACACATCCCCAATATACTGCCCGATACACATCCCCAATATACTGCCCGATACACATCCCAATATACTGCCCGATACACATCCCCAATATACTGCCCGATACACATCCCAATATACTGCCCGATACACATCCCAATATACTGCCCGATATACATCCCAATATACTGCCCGATACACATCCCCAATATACTGCCCGATACACATCCCCAATATACTGCCCGATACACATCCCAATATACATCCCAATATACTGCCCGATATACATCCCAATATACTGCCCGATACACATCCCAATATACTGCCCGATACACATCCCCAATATACTGCCCGATATACATCCCCAATATACTGCCCGATACACATCCCCAATATACTGCCCGATACACATCCCAATATACCACCCGATACACATCCCCAATATACTGCCCGATACACATCCCGATATACTGCCCGATACACATCCCAATATACTGCCCGATACACATCCCCAATATACTGCCCGATATATTATACTATATTATAATATATGCCATGTATTATACCCTGTATACCATTATATGCCATGTATTATACCCTGTATACTATTATGTATATCTGTATATGTGTTATATGGTATGTCCTGTACATAATATATGTATTATAGCTGATGTATGCTGTGTGTCCTGTATACTGTTATATATATATATTATACGTCTATCCCATGTGCTGTGTCCTGTATACTGTTATATATATTATATTATACGTCTATCCCATGTGCTATGTCCTGTATACTGTTATATATATATTATACGTCTATCCCATGTGCTGTGTCCTGTATACTGTTATATATATTATACGTCTATCCCATGTGCTATGTCCTGTATACTGTTATATATATATATTATACGTCTATCCCATGTGCTATGTCCTGTATACTGTTATATATATATATTATACGTCTATCCCATGTGCTGTGTCCTGTATACTGTTATATATATATATTATACATCTATCCCATGTGCTGTGTCCTGTATACTGTTATATATATATATTATACGTCTATCCCATGTGCTATGTCCTGTATACTGTTATATATATATATTATACATCTATCCCATGTGCTGTGTCCTGTATACTGTTATATATATATATATTATACGTCTATCCCATGTGCTGTGTCCTGTATACTGTTATATATATATATTATACGTCTATCCCATGTGCTATGTCCTGTATACTGTTATATATATATATTATACGTCTATCCCATGTGCTATGTCCTGTATACTGTTATATATATATATTATACGTCTATCCCATGTGCTGTATACTGTTATATATATATATTATACGTCTATCCCATGTGCTGTGTCCTGTATACTGTTATATATATATATTATACGTCTATCCCATGTGCTATGTCCTGTATACTGTTATATATATATTATACGTCTATCCCATGTGCTGTGTCCTGTATACTGTTATATATATATATTATACGTCTATACCATGTGCTGTATACTGTTATATATATATTATACGTCTATCCCATGTGCTGTGTCCTGTATACTGTTATATATATATTATACATCTATCCCATGTGCTGTGTCCTGTATACTGTTATATATATATTATATTATACGTCTATCCCATGTGCTATGTCCTGTATACTGTTATATATATATATATTATACGTCTATCCCATGTGCTGTATCCTGTATACTGTTATATATATATATATTATACGTCTATACCATGTGCTGTATACTGTTATATATATATTATACGTCTATCCCATGTGCTGTGTCCTGTATACTGTTATATATATATATTATACGTCTATCCCATGTGCTGTGTCCTGTATACTGTTATATATATTATACGTCTATCCCATGTGCTGTGTCCTGTATACTGTTATATATATATATATATTATACATCTATCCCATGTGCTGTGTCCTGTATACTGTTATATATATATATATTATACGTCTATCCCATGTGCTGTGTCCTGTATACTGTTATATATATATATATTATACGTCTATCCCATGTGCTATGTCCTGTATACTGTTATATATATATATTATACGTCTATCCCATGTGCTGTGTCCTGTATACTGTTATTTATATATTATACGTCTATCCCATGTGCTGTATACTGTTATATATATATATATTATACGTCTATCCCATGTGCTGTATACTGTTATATATATATATATTATACGTCTATCCCATGTGCTGTGTCCTGTATACTGTTATATATATATTATACGTCTATCCCATGTGCTGTATACTGTTATATATATATATATTATACGTCTATCCCATGTGCTGTGTCCTGTATACTGTTATATATATATTATACGTCTATCCCATGTGCTGTGTCCTGTATACTGTTATATATATATTATACATCTATCCCATGTGCTGTGTCCTGTATACTGTTATATATATATATATATATTATACGTCTATCCCATGTGCTGTGTCCTGTATACTGTTATATATATATATATATTATACGTCTATCCCATGTGCTGTATACTGTTATATATATATATTATACGTCTATCCCATGTGCTATGTCCTGTATACTGTTATATATATATATTATACGTCTATCCCATGTGCTGTGTCCTGTATACTGTTATATATATATTATACATCTATCCCATGTGCTGTGTCCTGTATACTGTTATATATATATATATTATACGTCTATCCCATGTGCTGGTATATGAGGACTATATATACATATACACATCCCGGATCCGGGGGCTGCGATCACTATACACGGTTCTCCTATAGAACATGGCGGCCCGTATATAATAGTGATCTATAATACCGATCACCCACATATAATAATATACACCGATCACCCACATATAATAATATACACCGATCACCCATATATAATATACACCGATCACCCATATATAATATACACCGATCACTTATATATAATATACACCGATCACTTATATATAACGATATCATACCGATCACTTATATATAACGATATCATACCGATCACTTATATATAACGATATCATACCGATCACATATATAATGATATAAGACAGAGTAGCCAATGTATAATAACATACCGATCACCCATATATAATAATATACACCGATCACTCATATATAATGAGTCCTCAGATATATAATGATAGAATACCAGTCACATATAGATATATAATAATACCCGGCAGTCACATATAATATAGTGCAGTCCCATATAATACCATTATATACATATATACTATAATATAGTGCAGTCCCATATAATACCATTATATACATATATACTATAATATAGTGCAGTCCCATATAATACCATTATATACATATATACTATAATATAGTGCAGTCACATAAAACAATGAAATCCCAGACAGGTATAACAATATAATACCATGTAATCGCACATAACAATATAAAACCAAACAATCCCATATGATACAGCATAGCAATATCACCCCAGGCATATAGGCGCCACATATTCTTCTATGACCAGTATACTGCCATACGCCGACATATAATACTGCCATATCATGCTATAATAATGCTGCCATATCATGCTATAATAATACTGCCATATCATGCTATAATAATGCTGCCATATCATGCTATAATAATACTGCCATATCATGCTATAATAATGCTGCCATATCATGCTATAATAATGCTGCCATAGAGGAGCGTAATACCCGGCAGTCACATATAGATATATAATAATACAGGGCAGTCACATAGAGATAATAATAATACAGGGCAGTCACATAGAGATATATAATAACACCCGGCAGTCACATAGAGATATATAATAACACCCGGCAGTCACATAGAGATATATAATAACACCCGGCAGTCACATATAGATATATAATAATACCCGGCAGTCACATATAGATATATAATAATACAGGACAGTCACATATAGATATATATAATAATACAGGGCAGTCACATAGAGATATATAATAACACCCGGCAGTCACATATAGATATATAATAATACCCGGCAGTCACATATAGATATATATAATAATACAGGGCAGTCACATAGAGATATATAATAACACCCGGCAGTCACATATAGATATATAATAATACCCGGCAGTCACATATAGATATATAATAACACCCGGCAGTCACATATAGATATATAATAATACCCGGCAGTCACATATAGATATATAATAATACCCGGCAGTCACATATAGATATATAATAATACCCGGCAGTCACATATAGATATATAATAATACCCGGCAGTCACATAGAGATATAATAATAATACAGGGCAGTCACATATAGATATATAATACAGGGCAGTCACATATAGATATATAATAACACCCGGCAGTCACATATAGATATATAATAACACCCGGCAGTCACATATAGATATATAATAATACAGGGCAGTCACATATAGATATATAATAATACCCGGCAGTCACATATAGATATATAATAATACAGGACAGTCACATATAGATATATAATACAGGGCAGTCACATATAGATATATAATAATACCCGGCAGTCACATATAGATATATAATAATACAGGACAGTCACATATAGATATATAATACAGGGCAGTCACATATAGATATATAATAACACCCGGCAGTCACATATAGATATATAATAACACCCGGCAGTCACATATAGATATATAATAATACAGGGCAGTCACATATAGATATATATAATAATACAGGACAGTCACATATAGATATATAATAACACCCGGCAATCACATAGAGATATATAATAACACCCGGCAGTCACATAGAGATATATAATAACACCCGGCAGTCACATAGAGATATATAATAACACCCGGCAGTCACATATAGATATATAATAATACCCGGCAGTCACATATAGATATATAATAACACCCGGCAGTCACATAGAGATATATAATAACACCCGGCAGTCACATATAGATATATAATACAGGGCAGTCACATATAGATATATAATAACACCCGGCAGTCACATATAGATATATAATAATACCCGGCAGTCACATATAGATATATAATAATACCCGGCAGTCACATATAGATATATAATAATACCCGGCAGTCACATATAGATATATAATAATACCCGGCAGTCACATATAGATATATAATAACACCCGGCAGTCACATATAGATATATAATAATACCCGGCAGTCACATATAGATATATAATAATACAGGACAGTCACATAGAGATATATAATAATACAGGGCAGTCACATAGAGATATATAATAATACAGGGCAGTCACATAGAGATATATAATAACACCCGGCAGTCACATATAGATATATAATAATACAGGACAGTCACATAGAGATATAATAATAATACAGGGCAGTCACATATAGATATATAATAACACCCGGCAGTCACATATCGGGATATATATATTATAGAGATCTCTCTCTCTCTATAATATATATATATATATATATATATATATATATACACATACATATACATACATATACACACACACACACACACACCCCCGGCCACCATATAACAGGCTGTAATAACAGACGCCTATATACAGGGGGTAGTATATATATATACGGCCAGGGGTACATAAGGCAGTGGTATGTATAGGGTATGATTGCAGACGGTAGTTTATAGAGAGTATACAGAGAGAATGAGAGCAGGCAGTAGTATACAGAGGGGTATATATAGAGTATGAGATAGGCAATGGTATATAGAGAGTATAAGAGCAGGCAGTGGTATATAGAGAGTATACAGGGGGATGAGAGCAGGCAGCGATATACAGAGAGTATACAGGGGGATGAGAGCAGGCAGCGATATACAGAGAGTATATAGGGGGTATGAGAGCAGGCAGTGGTATATAGAGAGTATACAGGGGGATGAGAGCAGGCAGTGGTATATAGAGAGTATACAGGGGGATGAGAGCAGGCAGTGGTATATAGAGAGTATACAGGGGGATGAGAGCAGGCAGTGGTATATAGAGAGTATATAGGGGGTATGAGAGCAGGCAGTGGTATATAGAGAGTATACAGGGGGGTGAGAGCAGGCAGTGGTATATAGAGAGTATACAGGGGGGTGAGAGCAGACAGTGGTATATAGAGAGTATACAGGGGGATGAGAGCAGGCAGTGGTATATAGAGAGTATATAGGGGGTATGAGAGCAGGCAGTGGTATAGAGAGAGTATATAGGGGGTATGAGAGCAGGCAGTGGTATATAGAGAGTATATAGAAGGTATGAGAGCAGGCAGTGGTATATAGAGAGTATATAGAAGGTATGAGAGCAGGCAGTGGTATATAGAGAGTATATAGAAGGGATGAGAGCAGGCAGTGGTATATAGAGAGTATACAGGGGGGTGAGAGCAGACAGTGGTATATAGAGAGTATACAGGGGGATGAGAGCAGGCAGTGGTATATAGAGAGTATACAGGGGGGTGAGAGCAGGCAGTGGTATATAGAGAGTATACAGGGGTATGAGAGCAGGCAGTGGTATATAGAGAGTATACAGGGGTATGAGAGCAGGCAGTGGTATATAGAGAGTATACAGGGGGGTGAGAGCAGGCAGCGGTATATAGAGAGTATAAGAGCAGGCAGTGGTATATAGAGAGTATACAGGGGGGTGAGAGCAGGCAGTGGTATAGAGAGAGTATATAGGGGGTATGAGAGCAGGCAGTGGTATAGAGAGAGTATATAGGGGGTATGAGAGCAGGCAGTGGTATAGAGAGAGTATATAGGGGGTATGAGAGCAGGCAGTGGTATATAGAGAGTATATAGAAGGTATGAGAGCAGGCAGTGGTATATAGAGAGTATATAGAAGGGATGAGAGCAGGCAGTGGTATATAGAGAGTATACAGGGGGATGAGAGCAGGCAGCGGTATATAGAGAGTATACAGGGGGATGAGAGCAGGCAGTGGTATATAGAGAGTATACAGGAGGGTGAGAGCAGGCAGTGGTATATAGAGAGTATACAGGGGGATGAGAGCAGGCAGCGGTATATAGAGAGTATACAGGGGGATGAGAGCAGGCAGCGGTATATAGAGAGTATATAGAGAGTATGAGAGCCGGCATTGGTATATAGAGAGTATACAGGGGGGTGAGAGCAGGCAGCGGTATATAGAGAGTATATAGAGAGTATGAGAGCAGGCAGCGGTATATAGAGAGTATACATGGGGGTGAGAGCAGGCAGCGGTATATAGAGAGTATACAGGGGGGTGAGAGCAGGCAGCGGTATATAGAGGGTATATAGAGAGTATGAGAGTAGGCAGCGGTATATAGAGAGTATACAGGGGGGTGAGAGCAGGCAGCGGTATATAGAGAGTATACAGGGGGGTGAGAGCAGGCAGCGGTATATAGAGAGTATACAGGGGGATGAGAGCAGGCAGCGATATACAGAGAGTATATAGGGGGTATGAGAGCAGGCAGCGGTATATAGAGAGTATACAGGGGGGTGAGAGCAGGCAGCGGTATATAGAGAGTATACAGGGGGATGAGAGCAGGCAGCGGTATATAGAGTATACAGGGGGATGAGAGCAGGCAGCGGTATATAGAGAGTATATAGAGAGTATGAGAGCAGGCAGCGGTATATAGAGAGTATGAGAGCAGGCAGCGGTATATAGAGAGTATATAGAGAGTATAAGAGCAGGCAGCGGTATATAGAGAGTATACAGGGGGGGGGGGGGCACTCACCGGGGTTGAGGTCCAGGCAGGCGGCCCCGTCCTCCCCGTCCCCCAGCTCCCCCGGTCCCGGGCTCAGTCCGTCCATGGAGAGCTCCAGCCCCTTGTCGGGCTCCCAGTCCCGGAGTTTCCGCTTCTTGTGGCCGCCGATCAGCGCCTCCACCGAGAAGGCGTGCGCCCTGGAGCTGAGGGTGACCCCCGGGCTGCATCTCCTCCGGTCACTCATATCTGCTGCTACCGGCACCGGAGCCCTGCATGTGCCCTGCCGCCCCTCCGCCTGCTGCCGCCGCACTGCTGCCCCCGGCCCCGGGACTCTCCACACCCCCCGAGCCTGAGTGACAGCACCGGGGATCCGACAGCGCCCTCCCCTCACATTAACCCCTGCGGCTCAGAGTCAGCCGGGGACAGCGGGATAAAGGGGAACCCCAACCCCACCGGACACGGGGAACCCCAACCCCACCGGACACGGGGAACCCCAACCCCACCGGATAAAGAGGAACCCCAACCCCACCGGACACGGGGAACCCCAACCCCACCGGACACGGGGAACCCCAACCCCACCGGACACAGGGGACCCCAACCCCACCGGACACAGGGGAACCCCAACCCCACCGGACACAGGGGACCCCAACCCCACCGGACACAGGGGAACCCCAACCCCACCGGACACGGGGAACCCCAACCCCACCGGATAAAGGGGAACCCCAACCCCACCGGACACGGGGAACCCCAACCCCACCGGACACGGGGGACCCCAACCCCACCGGACACGGGGGACCCCAACCCCACCGGACACGGGGGACCCCAACCCCACCGGACACGGGGAACCCCAACCCCACCGGACACGGGGGACCCCAACCCCACCGGACACGGGGAACCCCAACCCCACCGGACACGGGGAACCCCAACCCCACCGGACACAGGGGACCCCAACCCCACCGGACACAGGGGACCCCAACCCCACCGGACACGGGGAACCCCAACCCCACCGGACACGGGGGACCCCAACCCCACCGGACACGGGGGACCCCAACCCCACCGGACACGGGGGACCCCAACCCCACCGGACACAGGGAACCCCAACCCCACCGGACAGGGGGACCCCAACCCCACCGGACACAGGGGACCCCAACCCCACTGGACACGGGGGACCCCAACCCCACCGGACACGGGGAACCCCAACCACACCAGACAGGGGGACCCAAACCCCACCGTACACGGGGACCCCAACCCCACCGGACACGGGGAACCCCAACCCCACCGGACACGGGGAACCCCAACCCCACCGGACAAAGGGGACCCCAACCCCACCGGACACAGGGGAACCCAACCCCACCGGACAGGGGGACCCCAACCCCACCATACACATGGGACCCGAACCCCACCGGACAC
This sequence comes from Dendropsophus ebraccatus, assembly GCF_027789765.1. Lineage (NCBI taxonomy): Eukaryota > Metazoa > Chordata > Amphibia > Anura > Hylidae > Dendropsophus > Dendropsophus ebraccatus. The sequence goes on from NC_091464.1 coordinate 96,699,879, forward strand.
AGGGGGACCCCAACCCCACCGGACAAAGGGGACCCCAACCCCACCGGACACAGGGGACCCCAACCCCACCGGACACAGGGGGACCCCAACCCCACCGGACAGAGGGACCCCAACCCCACCGGACACAGGGGACCCCAACCCCACCGGACACAGAGGGACCCCAACCCCACCGGACAGAGGAACACCAACCCCACCGGACACAGGGGACCCCAACCCCACCGGACACAAGGGGACCCCAACCCCACCGGACACAGGGGGACCCCAACCCCACCGGACAAGGGGGAACCCAACCCCACCGGACACAGGGGGACCCCAACCTCACCGGACATAGGGGACCCCAACCCCACTGGACAGAGGGACCCCAACCCCACTTAAAACATGGGACCCCAACCCCACCGGACACAGGGGACCCCAACCCCACCGGACATAGGGGGACCCTAACCCCACCGGACACAGGGGACCCCAAACCCACCGGACACAGGGGACCCCAAGCCCACCATATACAGGGGACCCCAATCCCACCATACACAGGGGACCCCAACCCCACCCGACACAGGGGGACCACAACCCCACCGGACAGAGGGATCTCAACCCCACCGGACACGGGGGACCCCAACCCCACCCGACACAGGGGGACCACAACCCCACCGGACAGAGGGACCCCAACCCCACCGGACACAGGGGACCCCAACACCACCATACACAGGGGACCACAACCCCACCATACACAGGGGACCCCAACCCCACCCGACACAGGGGGACCACAACCCCACCGGACAGAGGGGTACCCAACCCCACCATACACAGGGGACCCCAACCCCACCGGATACAGGGGTACCCAACCCCACCATACACAGGGGACCCCAACCCCACCGGACACAGGGGGACCCCGAACCAGCCTCATGGTACACAGGGGACCCCAAACCTGCCCCACCATACCCAGAAGGTCCCCAACTCGGCCCCACCATACACAGGGGACCCCAACCCCACCGTACACAGGGGACCCCAACCCCACCATACACAGGGGACCCCAACCCTTGCACCGTACACAGGGGGACCCCAACCCAGCAGACCATACCCAGAGGGACCCCAACCCTGCCCAACCGTACACAAGGGACCCCAACCCAGCCATCATACACAGGGGGACCCCAACCCCACAATACACAGGGGGACCCCAACCCCACAATACACAGGGGGACCCCGACCCTGCCCCACCGTACACAGGGGGACCCCAACCCGACCCCACCGTACACATGGGGACCCCGACCCTGCCCCACCATACACAGGGGGACCCCAACCCGCCCCTCCGTACACAGGGGACCCCAACCCAGCCGACCATACCCAGAGGGACCCCAGCCCCACCGTACACAGGGGACCCCAACCCTGCCCAACCAAACACAGGGGACCCCAACCTAGCCACTGTACACAGGGGACCCCAACCTAGCCACCGTACACAGGGGGACCCTAACCCAGCAGACCATACCCAGAGGGACCCCAACCCTGCCCCATCGTACACAGGGGGACCCCAATCCTGCTCCACCATACACAGGGGGACCCCAATCCTGCTCCACCATACACAGGGGGGCCCCAACCCAGCCCACCACACCCAGGGGGACCCCAAACAGGCCTCAAAACACCCAGAGGGACCCTAACCCGGTCTTGTCATACCCAGGGGACCACAAACCAACCCCACCACACCCAGGGGGACCCCAACACAGCCCAACATACACAGGGGACCCCAACCTGGCCCCACCATACACAGGGGACCCCAACACAGCCCAACATACACAGGGGACCCCAACCTGGCCCCACCATACACAGGGGACCCCAACACAGCCCAACATACACAGGGGACCCCAACCTGGCCCCACCATACACAGGGGACTCCAAACCTACCCACCATACACTGGGGGACCCCAACCCGGCCCCAACACACCCAGGGGGACCCCAACCCGGCCCACAATACACAGGGGACCCCAATATGGCGTCACCATACACGGGGACCCCAACCCGGCCCCACCGTACCCAGGGGGACCCCAAACCTGCCCATCATACCAAGGGTGAACCTCAACCATTCCCACCATACCCAGGGGGACCCCAACCCGACCTACCATACACAGTGGACCCCAAACCGACCCACCATACCCAGGGGGACCCCAAATCTTCCCAACATACCCAAGGGGACCCCAAGCCGGCCCACCATACACAGAAGGAACCCAAATCTGCCCACCATACACAGAAGGAACCCAAATCTGCCCACAATACACAGGAGGACTTCAAACCTGCCCATCATACACAGGGGGACCCCAACCCAGCCCACCATACACAAGGGGACCTCAAACCGGCCCCACCATACACAAGGGGACCCCAAACCTGCCCACCATACACAAGGGGACCCCAAACCTGCCCACCATAACCAGGAGGTCCCCAACCCGACACTCCATACACAGGGGGCCCCCCAAATCTGTCCACCATACACATGGGACCCCAACCCCACCGGACACAGGGGGACCCCAACCCCACCGGACAAAGGGGACCCCAAACCTGCCCACCATAACCAGGAGGTCCCCAACCCGACACTCCATACACAGGGGACCCCCCAAACCTGTCCACCATACACATGGGACCCCAAACCCACCGGACACAGGGGGACCCCAACCCCACCGGACAAAGGGGACCCCAACCCCACCGGACACAGGGGACCCCAACCCCACCGGACACAGGGGACCCCAACCCCACCGGACACAGAGGGACCCCAACCCCACCGGGCAAGGGGGAACCCTACCCCACCGGACAGGGGGACCCCAACCCCACCGGACAAGGGGAACCCAACCCCACCAGACACGGGGAACCCCAACCCCACCGGACAAAGGGGACCCCAACCCCACCGGACAGGGGGACCCCAACCCCACCGGAAAAGGGGGAACCCAACCCCATCGGACAAGGGGAACCCCAACCCCACAGGACAAGGGGAACCCCAACCCCACCGGACACAGGGGAACCCAACCCCACCGGACACAGGGGACCCCAACCCCACCGGACAAGGGGAACCCGAACCTCACCAGACACAGGGGAACCCAACCCCACCGGACACAGGGGACCCCAACCCCACCAGACAGGGGGACCCCAACCCCACCGGACAAGAGGGAACCCAACCCCACCGGACACGGGGAACCCCAACCCCACTGGACACAGAGGAACCCCAACCCCACCGGACAGAGGAACCCCAACCCCACCGGACACAGGGGAACACAACCCCACCGCATAAAGGGGACCCCAACCCCACTGGACACAGGGGGACCCCAACCCCACCGGACACAGGGGGACCCCAACCCCACCGGACACGGGGGACCCCAACCCCACTGTACACAGGGGACCCCAACCCCACCGGACAGAGGGACCCCAACCCCACCGGACAGAGGGACCCCAACCCCACCGGACACAGGGGACCCCAACCCCACCGGACACAGGGAACCCCAACCCTACCGCATAAAGGGGACCCCAACCCCACCGGACACAGGGGACCCCAACCCCACTGGACACGGAGGACCCCAACCCCACCGGACACGGGGAACCCCAACCACACCAGACAGGGGACCCAAACCCCACCGTACACGGGGACCCCAACCCCACCGGACACGGGGAACCCCAACCCCACCGGACACAGGGAACCCCAACCCCACCGGACAAAGGGGACCCCAACCCCACCGGACACAGGGGAACCCAACCCCACCGGACAGGGGGACCCCAACCCCACCATACACATGGGACCCGAACCCCACCGGACACAGGGGGACCCCAACCCCACCGGACAAAGGGGACCCCAACCCCACCGGACACAGGGGGACCCCAACCCCACCGGACAGAGGGACCCCAACCCCACCGGACACAGGGGACCCCAACCCCACCGGACACAGAGGGACCCCAACCCCACCGGACAGAGGGACTCCAACCCCACCGGACACAGGGGACCCCAACCCCACCGGACACAAGGGGACCCCAACCCCACCGGACACAGGGGGAACCCAACCCCACCGGACAAGGGGGAACCCAACCCCACCGGACACAGGGGGACCCCAACCTCACCGGACATAGGGGACCCCAACCCCACTGGACAGAGGGACCCAAACCCCACTTAAAACATGGGACCCCACCGGACACAGGGGACCCCAACCCCACCAGACATAGGGGGACCCTAATCCCACCGGACACAGGGGACCCCAACCCCACCGGACACAGGGGACCCCAAGCCCACCATATACAGGGGACCCCAAGCCCACCATACACAGGGGACCCCAACCCCACCCGACACAGGGGGACCACAACCCCACCGGACAGAGGGACCTCAACCCCACCGGACACGGGGGACCCCAACCCCACCCGACACAGGGGGACCACAACCCCACCGTACACAGGGGACCCCAACCCCACCATACACAGGGGACCCCAACCCTTGCACCGTACACAGGGGGACCCTAACCCAGCAGACCATACCCAGAGGGACCCCAACCCTGCCCCACTGTACACAGGGGGACCCCGACCCTGCCCAACCCTACACAAGGGGCCCCAACCCTGCCCCACCGTACACAGGGGACCCCAACCCAGCCATCATACACAGGGGGACCCCAACCCCACCATACACAGGGGGACCCCTGCCCCACCGTACACAGGGGGACCCCAACCCGACCCCACCGTACACATGGGGACCCCGACCCTGCCCCACCATACACAGGGGGACCCCGACCCTGCCCCACCATACACAGGGGGACCCCGACCCTGCCCCACCGTACACAGGGGACCCCAACCCGCCCCTCCGTACACAGGGGACCCCAACCCAGCCGACCATACCCAGAGGGACCCCAGCCCCACCGTACACAGGGGACCCCAACCCTGCCCAACCAAACACAGGGGACCCCAACCTAGCCACTGTACACAGGGGACCCCAACCTAGCCACCGTACACAGGGGGACCCTAACCTGGCCCCACCGTACCCTGGAGGACCCCAACCCAGCCACCATACACAGGGGGACCCCAACCTGACCCCGCTGGACACAGGGGGACCCCAACCGTGCCCCACCGTACACAGGGGGACCCCGACCCTGCCCCACCGTACACAGGGGACCCCGACCCTGCCCCACCATACACAAGGGGACCCCAACCCTGCCCCACCGTACCGAGGGGGACCCCAACCCTGCCCCACCTTACACAGGGGGACCCCAACCCTGCCCCACCATACACAAGGGGACCCCAACCCTGCCCCACCGTACCCAGGGGGACCCCAACCCTGCCCCACCGTACACAGGGGGACCCCAACCCTGCCCCACCATACCCAGGGGGACCCCAAAACTGCCCCACCGTACCCTGAAGGACCCCAACCCAGCCACCATACACAGGGGGACCCCAACCTGACCCTGCTGGACACAGGGGGACCCCAACCCTGCCCCATCATACACAGGGGGACCCCGACTCTGCCCCACAGGGGACCCCGACCCTGCCCCACCATACACAAGGGGACCCCAACCCTGCCCCACCTTACCCAGGGGGACCCCAACCCTGCCCCACCATACCCAGGAGACCCCCAACCCGGGTCCACCTTACACAGGGGACCCCAAACCGGCCCCAAAACACCCAGGGGGAGCCCCAACCAAGCCCCACCATACCCAGGAGACCCCCAACCCGGCCCCCCATACACAAGGGGACCCCAAACCTGCCCCACCATACCCAGGAGGTCTCCAACCCGGCACTCCATACCCAGGGGGATCCCAAATCTGCCCACCCAACACAGAGGGACCCTATCCTGGCTCGCCATACACAGAGGGCCCCCCAAACCTGCCCATCGTACACAGGGGCACCCAAAACCTACCCACCATACACAGGGGACCCCCTAAACCTGCCCGCCATACACAGGGGGACCCTCAAACCTACCCAACATACACTGGGACCCCCAAAACTGACCATCATGTACAGAGAAATACGAATACACAACCCACCCAGTGTAACCCCCAAACCTGCCCATCATATCCAGGGGGACCCCAAACCTGCCCCACCGTACACATGGGGACCCCAACCCAGCCCCACCATACCCAGGGGACCCCAACCCAGCCCCACGGTACCCAGGGGACCCCAACCCGGCCCCACCGTACACAGGGGGACCCCAAACTGGCCCCAAAACACCCAGGGGACCCCAACCTGGCCCCACTGTACACAGGGGGACCCCAACCCGGCCCCACTGTACACAGGGGGACCCCAAACTGGCCCCAAAACACCCAGGGGAACCCCCAACCAAGCCCCACCATACCTAGGGGTAACCCATCCCGGCCACCATACCCAGGGGGACCCCAACCCGGCCCCATCGTACACAGGGGGACCCTAATCCTGCTCCACCATACACAGGGGGACCCCAATCCTGCTCCACCATACACAGGGGGGCCCCAACCCAGCCCACCATACCCAGGGGGACCCCAAACAGGCCTCAAAACAGCCAGAGGGACCCTAACCCGGCCTTGTCATACCCAGGGGACCACAAACCAACCCCACCACACCCAGGGGGACCCCAACACAGCCCAACATACACAGGGGACCCCAGCCTGGCCCCACCATACACAGAGGAACCCCAACCCTGCCCACCATACACAGAAGGAACCCAAATCTGCCCACAATACACAGGAGGACCTCAAACCTGCCCACACAGTAGGACCCCAACCCACCCCACTATACCCTGGGGTACCCCAACCCGGCCCACCATACAAAGGGGGACCCCAACCCGGCCCAACGTCCACAGGGGACATTAACTCGGCCAACCATACACAGGGGACCGCAACCAGGCACACCATACCCAGGGGGACCCCAAGTCAGCCCACCATATACTAGGGTACCCCAACCTTGCCCACCATACACAGAAGGAACCCAAATCTGCCCACAATACACAGGAGGACTTCAAACCTGCCCATGATACCCAGGGGGACCCCAAACCTGCCCATCATACACAGGGGGACCCCAAACCTGCCCATCATACACAGGGGTACCCCAACCCAGCCCACCATACACAAGGGGACCACAAACCTGCCCACCATACACAAGGGGACCTCAAACCTGCCCCACCATACACAAGGGGACCCCAAACCTGCCCACCATACACAAGGGGACCCCAAACCTGCCCACCATACACAAGGGGACCCCAAACCTGCCCCACCATAACCAGGAGGTCCCCAACCCGACACTCCATACACATGGGGATCTCAAATCTGCCCACCAAACACAGGGGGACCCCAAGCCGGCCCACCATACACAGGGGGCCCCCCAAACCTGTCCATCATACACAGGGGCACCCAAAACCTTCCCACCAAACACAGGGGACTCCCCAAACCTGCCCGCCATACACAGGGGGACCCCCAAACCTACACACCATACACAGGGACCCCCAAACCTGTCCATCATGTACAGAGAAGTACAAAAACTCTATGGTGCAGAATCTCAGGTAAATCACCAAAAACAAGAGAAAAACTCTGCAAATTCCCTCACCTTGTACAATGGTGAGACGGCATTGAGGTAATCTGCTATGGAGAGCAGCCATCCTGCGAACGCAACGGGGTAAGTAACAGAATGTTATCCTCCACTCCAGGTGTATCAGGCCAGGTCACACACAGGTCACACGCAGGTCACACACAGGAGCCCAGGTGTATCAGGCGCAGGTCACACACAGAGGAGCCCAGGTGTATCAGGCGCAGGTCACACACAGGAGCCCAGGTGTATCAGGCGCAGGTCACACATGGGAGCCCAGGTGTATCAGGCGCAGGTCACACATGGGAGCCCAGGTGTATCAGGCGCAGGTCACTCACATTAGCCCAGGTGTATTAGGTGCAGGTCACACACAGGAGCCCAGGTGTATCAGGCACAGGTCACACACAGGAGCCCAGGTGTATGAGGCGCAGGTCACACACATTAGCCTAGGTGTATCAGGCGCAGGTCACACACAGGAGCCCAGGTGTATGAGGCGCAGGTCACACACAGGAGCCCAGGTGTATCAGGCGCAGGTCACACACATTAGCCCAGGTGTATCAGGCGCAGGTCACACATGGGAGCCCAGGTGTATCAGGCGCAGGTCACACACAGGAGCCCAGATGTATCAGGCACAGGCCACACACAGGAGCCCAGGTGTATGAGGCGCAGGTCACACACAGGAGCGCAGGTGTATCAGGCGCAGGTCACACACAGGAGCGCAGGTGTATCAGGCGCAGGTCACACACAGGAGCCCAGGTGTATCAGACGCAAGTCACACACATTACCCAGGTGTTTCAGGCGCAGGTCACACACATTACCCTGGTGTATCCTGCACAGGTCACACACAGGAGCCCAGGTGTATCAGGCGCAGGTCACTCACATTAGCCCAGGTGTATTAGGTGCAGGTCACACACAGGAGCCCAGGTGTATGAGGCGCAGGTCACACACAGGAGCGCAGGTGTATCAGGCGCAGGTCACACACAGGAGCCCAGGTGTATCAGGCGCAGGTCACACACAGGAGCCCAGGTGTATCAATCCAGGTCACGCACATTAGCCCAGGTGTATCAGGTGCAGGTCACACACAGGAGACCAGGTATATCAGGTGCAGGTCACACAATTAGCCCAGGTGTATCAGACGCAAGTCACACACATTACCCAGGTGTCTCAGGCGCAGGTCACACACAGGAGCCCAGGTGTATCAGGCCAGGTCACACACAGGAGCCCAGGTGTATCAGGCACAGGTCACACACATTAGCCCAGGTGTATCAGGCGCAGGTCACACACATTAGCCCTGGTGAATCCGGCACAGGTCACACACAGGAGCCCAGGTGTATCAGGCGCAGGTCACACACATTAGCCCAGGTGTATCAGGCGCAGGTCACACACAGGTCACACGCAGGTCACACACAGGAGTTCAGGTGTATCAGGCGCAGGTCACACACATTAGCCCAGGTGTATCAGGCGCAGGTCACACACAGGTCACACGCAGGTCACACACAGGAGCCTAGGTGTATCAGGTGCAGGTCACACACAGGAGCCCAGGTGTATCAGGCGCAGGTCACACACAGGAGCCCAGGTGTATCAATCCAGGTCACACACAGGAGCCCGGGTGTATCAGGTGCAGGTCACGCACATTAGCCCAGGTGTATCAGGCGCAGGTCACACAGATTAGCCCTGCTGTATCTGGCGCAGGTCACACACATTACCCAGGTGTATCAGGCGCAGGTCACACACAGACCCGCGCCTTATACATCTGAGCTCCTGCTTGCGACCTGCCTGATACACCTGGGCTCCCGTGTGTGACTTCAGGTGTATCAGGCGCAGGTCACACACAGGAGCCCAGGTGTATCAGGCGCAGGTCACACACATTAGCCCAGGTGAATCAGGCGCAGGTCACACACAGGTCACACGCAGGTCACACACAGGAGCCCAGGTGTATCAGGCGCAGGTCACACACATTAGCCCAGGTGTATCAGGCGCAGGTCACACACAGGTCACACGCAGGTCACACACAGGAGCCCAGGTGTATCAGGCGCAGGTCACACACAGGAGCCCAGGTGTATCAGGCGCAGGTCACACACATTAGCCCAGGTGTATCAGGCGCAGGTCACACACATTAGCCCTGGTGAATCCGGCACGGGTCACACACAGGAGCCCAGGTGTATCAGGCGCAGGTCACACACAGGAGCCCAGGTGTATCAGGCGCAGGTCACACACATTAGCCCAGGTGAATCAGGCGCAGGTCACACACAGGTCACACGCAGGTCACACACAGGAGCCCAGGTGTATCAGGCGCAGGTCACACACATTAGCCCAGGTGTATCAGGCGCAGGTCACACACAGGTCACACGCAGGTCACACACAGGAGCCCAGGTGTATCAGGCGCAGGTCACACACAGGAGCCCAGGTGTATCAGGCGCAGGTCACACACATTAGCCCAGGTGTATCAGGCGCAGGTCACACACATTAGCCCTGGTGAATCCGGCACGGGTCACACACAGGAGCCCAGGTGTATCAGGCGCAGGTCACACACAGGAGCCCAGGTGTATCAGGCGCAGGTCACACACAGGAGCCCAGGTGTATCAGGCGCAGGTCACACACATTAGCCCTGGTGAATCCGGCACAGATCACTCACAGGAGCCCAGGTATATCAGGTGCAGGTCACACACAGGAGCCCAGGTGTATCAATCCAGGTCACACACAGGAGCCCAGGTGTATTAGGCGCAGGTCACACACATTAGCCCTGGTGAATCCGGCACAGGTCACACACAGGAGCCCAGGTGTATCAGGCGCAGGTCACACACAGGAGCCCAGGTGTATCAATCCAGGTCACACACAGGAGCCCAGGTGTATCAGGTGCAGGTCACGCACATTAGCCCAGGTGTATCAGGCGCAGGTCACACAGATTAGCCAGGTGTATCAGGCGCAGGTCACACACATTACCCAGGTGTATCAGGCGCAGGTCACACAAATTACCCAGGTGTATCCAGCACAGGTCACACAGAGAAGCCCAGGTATATCAGGCGCAGGTCACACACACAGGAGCCCAGGTGTATCAGGCGCAGGTCACACACAGGAGCCCAGGTGTATCAAGCGCAGGTCACACACAGGAGCCCAGGTGTATCAGGCGCAGGTCACACACAGGAGCCCAGGTGTATCAAGCGCAGGTCACACACAGGAGCCCAGGTGTATCAGGTGCAGGTCACACACATTAGCCCAGGTGTATCCAGCACAGGTCACACACAGGAGCCCAGGTGTATCAGGCACAGGTCACACACAGGAGCCCAGGTGTATCAAGCGCAGGTCACACACAGGAGCAAAGGTGTATCAGGCGCAGGTCACACACAGGAGCCCAGGTGTATCAGGCGCAGGTCACACACATTAGCCCAGGTGTATCAGGCGCAGGTCACACACAGGAGCCCAGGTGTATCAGGCACAGGTCACAAACAGGAGCCCAGGTGTATCAGGCGCAGGTCACACACATTAGCCCAGGTGTATCAGGCGCAGGTCACACACATTAGCACAGGTGTATCAGGCGCAGGTCACACACATTAGCCCTGGTGAATCCGGCACAGGTCACACACAGGAGCCCAGGTGTATCAGGCGCAGGTCACACACAGGAGCCCAGGTGTATCAATCCAGGTCACACACAGGAGCCCAGGTGTATTTGGTGCAGGTCACACACAGGAGCCCAGGTGTATCAGGTGCAGGTCACGCACATTAGCCCAGGTGTATTAGGCGCAGGTCACACACAGGAGCCCAGGTGTATTTGGTGCAGGTCACACACAGGAGCCCAGGTGTATCAGGTGCAGGTCACGCACATTAGCCCAGGTGTATCAGGCGCAGGTCACACAGATTAGTCCTGCTGTATCTGGCGCAGGTCACACACAATACCCAGGTGTATCAGGCGCAGGTCACACACAGGAGCCCAGGTGTATCAGGCGCAGGTCACACACAGGAGCCCAGGTGTATCAGGCGCAGGTCACACACAGGAGCCCAGGTGTATCAGGCGCAGGTCACACACATTAGCCCAGGTGTATCAAGCGCAGGTCACACACAGGAGCCCAGGTGTATCAAGCGCAGGTCACACACAGGAGCAAAGGTGTATCAGGCGCAGTTCATACACAGGAGCCCAGGTGTATCAGGCGCAGGTCACACACATTAGTCCAGGTGTATCCGGCACAGATCACACACAGGAACCCAGGTGTATCAGACACAGATCACACACAGGAGCCCAGGTGTATCAGGTGCGGGTCACACACAGGAGCCCAGGTGTATCAGGCGCAGGTCACACACATTAGCCCTGGTGTATCAGGCGCAGTTCATACACAGGAGCCCAGGTGTATCAGGCGCAGGTCACACACAGGAGCAAAGGTGTATCCGACACAGGTCACACACAGGTCACACGAAGGTCACACACATTACCCAGGTGTATCCAGTACAGATCACACACAGGAGCCCAGGTGTATCAGGCGCAGGTCACACACATTAGCCCAGGTGTATCAGGCGCAGGTCACACACAGGAGCCCAGGTGTATCAGGCGCAGGTCACACACATTAGCCCAGGTGTATCAGGAGCACGTCACACACATTAGCCCAGGTATATCAATCCAGGTCACACACAGGAGCCCAGGTGTATCAGGTGCAGGTCACACACAGGAGCCCAGGTGTATCAGGTGCAGGTCACGCACATTAGCCCAGGTGTATCAGGCGCAGTTCACACACATTAGCCCTGGTGAATCCAGCACAGGTCACACACAGGAGCCCAGGTGTATCAGGCGCAGGTCACACACAGGAGCCCAGGTGTATCAATCCAGGTCACACACAGGAGCCCAGGTGTATTAGGTGCAGGTCACGCACATTAGCCCAGGTTTATCAGGCGCAGGTCACACACAGGAGCCCAGGTGTATCAAGCGCAGGTCACACACAGGAGCAAAGGTGTATCAGGCGCAGTTCATACACAGGAGCCCAGGTGTATCAGGCGCAGGTCACACACATTAGTCCAGGTGTATCCGGCACAGATCACACACAGGAGCCCAGGTGTATCAGGTGCGGGTCACACACAGGAGCCCAGGTGTATCAGGTGCAGTTCATACACCGGACCCCAGGTGTATCAGGCGCAGGTCACACACATTAGCCCTGGTGTATCAGGCGCAGGTCACACACAGGAGCAAAGGTGTATCAGGCGCAGGTCACACACAGGAGCAAAGGTGTATCCGACACAGGTCACACACAGGTCACACGAAGGTCACACACATTACCCAGGTGTATCCAGAACAGATCACACACAGGAGCCCAGGTGTATCAGGCGCAGGTCACACACAGGAGCCCAGGTAAATCAGGCGCAGGTCACACACATTAGCCCAGGTGTATCAGGCGCAGGTCACACACATTAGCCCTGGTGAATCCGGCACAGGTCACACACAGGAGCCCAGGTGTATCAGGCGCAGGTCACACACAGGAGCCCAGGTGTATCAATCCAGGTCACACACAGGAGCCCAGGTGTATCAGGTGCAGGTCACTCACATTAGCCCAGGTTTATCAGGCGCAGGTCACACACATTAGCCCTGGTGAATCCAGCACAGGTCACACACAGGAGCCCAGGTGTATCAGGCGCAGGTCACACACAGGAGCCCAGGTGTATCAATCCAGGTCACACACAGGAGCCCAGGTGTATTAGGTGCAGGTCACGCACATTAGCCCAGGTTTATCAGGCGCAGGTCACACAGATTAGTCCTGCTGTATCTGGCGCAGGTCACACACATTACCCAGGTGTATCAGGCGCAGGTCACACAAATTACCCAGGTGTATCCAGCACAGGTCACACACAGGAGCCCAGGTATATCAGGTGCAGGTCACACACATTAGCCCAGGTGTATCAGGCGCAGGTCACACACATTAGCCCAGGTGTAGAAGGCGCAGGTCACACACAGGAGCCCAGGTGTATCAAGCGCAGGTCACACACAGGAGCACAGGTGTATCAGGCGCAGGTCACACACATTAGTCCAGGTGTATCCGGCACAGATCACACACAGGAGCCCAGGTGTATCCGGCACAGATCACACACAGGAGCCCAGGTGTATCAGGCGCAGTTCATACACAGAAGCCCAGGTGTATCAGGCGCAGGTCACACACATTAGCCCTGGTGTATCAGGCGCAGTTCATACACAGGAGCCCAGGTGTATCAGGTGCAGGTCACACACAGGAGCAAAGGTGTATCCGACACAGGTCACACACAGGTCACACGAAGGTCACACACATCAGCCCAGGTGTATCATGCACAGGTCACACACATTACCCAGGTGTATCCAGAACAGATCACACACAGGAGCCCAGGTGTATCAGGCGCAGGTCTCACACAGGAGCCCAGGTGTATCAATCCAGGTCACACACAGGAGCCCAGGTGTATCAGGTGCAGGTCACGCACATTAGCCCAGGTTTATCAGGCGCAGGTCACACAGATTAGTCCTGCTGTATCTGGCGCAGGTCACACACATTACCCAGGTGTATCAGGCGCAGGTCACACAAATTACCCAGGTGTATCCAGCACAGGTCACACACAGGAGCCCAGGTATATCAGGTGCAGGTCACACACATTAGCCCAGGTGTATCAGGCGCAGGTCACACACATTAGCCCAGGTGTATAAGGCGCAGGTCACACACAGGAGCCCAGGTGTATCAAGCGCAGGTCACACACAGGAGCAAAGGTGTATCCGACACAGGTCACACGAAGGTCACACACATCAGCCCAGGTGTATCATGCACAGGTCACACACATTACCCAGGTGTATCCAGAACAGATCACACACAGGAGCCCAGGTATATCAGGCGCAGGTCACACATATTATCCAGGTGTATCCGGCACAGGTCACACACAGGAGCCCAGGTGTATCAGGCGCAGGTCACACACATTACCCAGGTGTATCAGACGCAGGTCACACACAGGAGCCCAGGTATATCAGGCGCAGGTCACACACATTACCCAGGTGTATCCGGCACAGATCACACACAGGAGTCCAGGTGTATCAGGCGCAGGTCACACACATTACCCAGGTGTATCAGGCGCAGTTCATACACAGGAGCCCAGGTGTATCAGGTGCAGGTCACACACATTAGCCAAGGTGTATCAGGCCAGGTCACACACAGAAGCCCAGGTGTATCAGGCGCAGGTCACACACATTAGCCCAGGTATATCAGGCACATATAACACACAGACCCACGCCTGATACACCTAAGCTCCTGCTTGTGACCTGCCTGATACACCTGGGCTCCTGCGTGTTACTTCAGGTGTATCAGGCGCAGGTCACACACAGGAGCCCAGGTGTATCAGGCCAGGTCACACAGGAGCCAAGGTGTATCAGGTGCAGGTCACATGCAGAAGCCCAGGTGTATCAGGCGCAGGTCACACACAGGAGCCCAGGTGTATCAGGCGCAGGTCACACACATTAACCCAGGTGTATCAGGCGCAGGTCACACACATTAGCCCAGGTGTATCAGGCGCAGGTCCAACACATTAGCCCTGGTGAATCCGGCACAGGTCACACACAGGAGCCCAGGTGTATCAGGCGCAGGTCACACACAGGAGCCCAGGTGTATCAATCCAGGTCACACACAGGAGCCCAGGTGTATCAGGTGCAGGTCACTCACATTAGCCCAGGTTTATCAGGCGCAGGTCACACACATTAGCCCTGGTGAATCCAGCACAGGTCACACACAGGAGCCCAGGTGTATCAGGCGCAGGTCACACACAGGAGCCCAGGTGTATCAATCCAGGTCACACACAGGAGCCCAGGTGTATTAGGTGCAGGTCACGCACATTAGCCCAGGTTTATCAGGCGCAGGTCACACAGATTAGTCCTGCTGTATCTGGCGCAGGTCACACACATTACCCAGGTGTATCAGGCGCAGGTCACACAAATTACCCAGGTGTATCCAGCACAGGTCACACACAGGAGCCCAGGTATATCAGGTGCAGGTCACACACATTAGCCCAGGTGTATCAGGCGCAGGTCACACACATTAGCCCAGGTGTATAAGGCGCAGGTCACACACAGGAGCCCAGGTGTATCAAGCGCAGGTCACACACAGGAGCAAAGGTGTATCAGGCGCAGGTCACACACATTAGTCCAGGTGTATCCGGCACAGATCACACACAGGAGCCCAGGTGTATCCGGCACAGATCACACACAGGAGCCCAGGTGTATCAGGCGCAGTTCATACACAGAAGCCCAGGTGTATCAGGCGCAAGTCACACACATTAGCCCTGGTGTATCAGGCGCAGTTCATACACAGGAGCCCAGGTGTATCAGGCGCAGGTCACACACAGGAGCAAAGGTGTATCCGACACAGGTCACACACAGGTCACACGAAGGTCACACACATTACCCAGGTGTATCCAGCACAGATCACACACAGGAGCCCAGGTGTATCAGGCGCAGGTCACACACATTACCCAGGTGTATCAGGCGCAGGTCACACACATTAGCCCAGGTATATCAATCCAGGTCACACACAGGAGCCCAGGTGTATCAGGTGCAGGTCACACACAGGAGCCCAGGTGTATCAGGTGCAGGTCACGCACATTAGCCCAGGTGTATCAGGCGCAGGTCACACACATTAGCCCTGGTGAATCCAGCACAGGTCACACACAGGAGCCCAGGTGTATCAGGCGCAGGTCACACACAGGAGCCCAGGTGTATCAATCCAGGTCACACACAGGAGCCCAGGTGTATTAGGTGCAGGTCACGCACATTAGCCCAGGTTTATCAGGCGCAGGTCACACACAGGAGCCCAGGTGTATCAAGCGCAGGTCACACACAGGAGCAAAGGTGTATCAGGCGCAGTTCATACACAGGAGCCCAGGTGTATCAGGCGCAGGTCACACACATTAGTCCAGGTGTATCCGGCACAGATCACACACAGGAGCCCAGGTGTATCAGGTGCGGGTCACACACAGGAGCCCAGGTGTATCAGGCGCAGTTCATACACAGGACCCCAGGTGTATCAGGCGCAGGTCACACACAGGAGCAAAGGTGTATCAGGCGCAGGTCACACACAGGAGCAAAGGTGTATCCGACACAGGTCACACACAGGTCACACGAAGGTCACACACATTACCCAGGTGTATCCAGAACAGATCACACACAGGAGCCCAGGTAAATCAGGCGCAGGTCACACACATTAGCCCAGGTGTATCCAGCACAGATCACACACAGGAGCCCAGGTGTATCAGGCCAGGTCACACACAGGAGCCCAGGTGTATCAGGCGCTGGTCACACACATTAGCCCAGGTGTATCAGGCGCAGGTCCAACACATTAGCCCTGGTGAATCCGGCACAGGTCACACACAGGAGCCCAGGTGTATCAGGCGCAGGTCACACACAGGAGCCCAGGTGTATCAATCCAGGTCACACACAGGAGCCCAGGTGTATCAGGTGCAGGTCACTCACATTAGCCCAGGTTTATCAGGCGCAGGTCACACACATTAGCCCTGGTGAATCCAGCACAGGTCACACACAGGAGCCCAGGTGTATCAGGCGCAGGTCACACACAGGAGCCCAGGTGTATCAATCCAGGTCACACACAGGAGCCCAGGTGTATTAGGTGCAGGTCACGCACATTAGCCCAGGTTTATCAGGCGCAGGTCACACAGATTAGTCCTGCTGTATCTGGCGCAGGTCACACACATTACCCAGGTGTATCAGGCGCAGGTCACACAAATTACCCAGGTGTATCCAGCACAGGTCACACACAGGAGCCCAGGTATATCAGGTGCAGGTCACACACATTAGCCCAGGTGTATCAGGCGCAGGTCACACACATTAGCCCAGGTGTATAAGGCGCAGGTCACACACAGGAGCCCAGGTGTATCAAGCGCAGGTCACACACAGGAGCAAAGGTGTATCAGGCGCAGGTCACACACATTAGTCCAGGTGTATCCGGCACAGATCACACACAGGAGCCCAGGTGTATCCGGCACAGATCACACACAGGAGCCCAGGTGTATCAGGCGCAGTTCATACACAGAAGCCCAGGTGTATCAGGCGCAGGTCACACACATTAGCCCTGGTGTATCAGGCGCAGTTCATACACAGGAGCCCAGGTGTATCAGGCGCAGGTCACACACAGGAGCCCAGGTGTATCCGACACAGGTCACACACAGGTCACACGAAGGTCACACACATCAGCCCAGGTGTATCATGCACAGGTCACACACATTACCCAGGTGTATCCAGAACAGATCACACACAGGAGCCCAGGTGTATCAGGCGCAGGTCTCACACAGGAGCCCAGGTGTATCAATCCAGGTCACACACAGGAGCCCAGGTGTATCAGGTGCAGGTCACGCACATTAGCCCAGGTTTATCAGGCGCAGGTCACACAGATTAGTCCTGCTGTATCTGGCGCAGGTCACACACATTACCCAGGTGTATCAGGCGCAGGTCACACAAATTACCCAGGTGTATCCAGCACAGGTCACACACAGGAGCCCAGGTATATCAGGTGCAGGTCACACACATTAGCCCAGGTGTATCAGGCGCAGGTCACACACATTAGCCCAGGTGTATAAGGCGCAGGTCACACACAGGAGCCCAGGTGTATCAAGCGCAGGTCACACACAGGAGCAAAGGTGTATCCGACACAGGTCACACACAGGTCACACGAAGGTCACACACATCAGCCCAGGTGTATCATGCACAGGTCACACACATTACCCAGGTGTATCCAGAACAGATCACACACAGGAGCCCAGGTATATCAGGCGCAGGTCACACATATTACCCAGGTGTATCCGGCACAGGTCACACACAGGAGCCCAGGTGTATCAGGCGCAGGTCACACACATTACCCAGGTGTATCAGACGCAGGTCACACACAGGAGCCCAGGTATATCAGGCGCAGGTCACACACATTACCCAGGTGTATCCGGCACAGATCACACACAGGAGTCCAGGTGTATCAGGCGCAGGTCACACACATTACCCAGGTGTATCAGGCGCAGTTCATACACAGGAGCCCAGGTGTATCAGGTGCAGGTCACACACATTAGCCAAGGTGTATCAGGCCAGGTCACACACAGAAGCCCAGGTGTATCAGGCGCAGATCACACACATTACCCAGATGTATCAGGCGGAGTTCATACACAGGAGCCCAGGTGTATCAGGCGCAGGTCACACACATTAGCCCAGGTATATCAGGCACATATAACACACAGACCCACGCCTGATACACCTAAGCTCCTGCTTGTGACCTGCCTGATACACCTGGGCTCCTGCGTGTTACTTCAGGTGTATCAGGCGCAGGTCACACACAGGAGCCCAGGTGTATCAGGCCAGGTCACACAGGAGCCAAGGTGTATCAGGCGCAGGTCACATGCAGAAGCCCAGGTGTATCAGGCGCAGGTCACACACAGGAGCCCAGGTGTATCAGGCGCAGGTCACACACATTAACCCAGGTGTATCAGGTGCAGGTCACACACATTAGCCCTGGTGTATCCGCCACAGGTCACATACAGGAACCCAGGTGTATCAATCCAGGTCACACACAGGAGCCCAGGTGTATCAATCCAGGTCACACACAGGAGCCTAGGTGTATCAGGCCAGGTCACACACATTACCCAGGTGTATCCGGCACAGGTCACACACAGGAGCCCAGGTGTATCAGGTGCAGGTCACACACATTAGCCCAGGTGTATCAGGCGCAGATCACACACATTAGCCCAGGTTTATCAGGCAGAGATCACACACAGACCCGCGCCTGATACACCTGAGCTCCTGTTTGTGACCTGCCTGATACACCTGTGCTCCTGTGTGTGACCTGCCTGATACACCTGGGCTCCTGTGTGTGACCTGCCTGATACACCTGGGCTCCTGTGTGTGACCTGCGCCTGATACACCTGGGCTAATGTGTGTGACTTGTGCCTGATACACCTGTGCTCCTGTGTGTGACTTGGCCTGATACACCTGTGCTCCTGCATGTGACCTGCCTGATACACCTGGGCTCCTGCGTGTGACCTGTCCCTGATATACCTGGGCTCCTGTGTGTGACCTGTGCCTGATATATCTGGGCTCCTGTGTGTGACCTGCGCCTTATACACCTGGGCTCCTGTGTGTGACCTGCCTGATACACTTGGGCTCCTGTGTGTGACCCGTGCCTGATACACCTGTGCTCTTACATGTGACCTGGGTCCTGATACACCTGTGGTCTTACATGTGACCTGCGTCCTGATACACCTGTACTCTTACACGTGACCTACCTGATACACCTGTGGTTCTGCGTGTGACCTGCGTCCGATACATTCATGCTTCCTGTGTGTGACCCGTGCCTGATACACCTGTGCTCTTACATGTGACCTGAACCTGATACACCTGTGCTCCTGTGTATGACCTGCGCCTGATACACCTGTGCTCTTACATGTGACCTGCATCCTGATATACCTGTGCTCTTACATGTGACCTGCGCCTGATACACCTGTGCTCTTACATGTGACCTGCGTCCTGATATACCTGTGCTCTTACATGTGACCTGCGCCTGATACACCTGTGCTCTTACATGTGACCTGGGTCCTGATACACCTGTGGTCTTACATGTGACCCGTGCCTGATACACCTGTGGTTCTGCGTGTGAGCTGCGTCCGATACATTCATGCTTCCTGTGTGTGACCTGAACCTGATACACCTGTGCTCCTGTGTATGACCTGCGTCTGATACACCTGGGCTCTTGTGTGTGACCTGCCTGGTACACCTGGGCTCTTGCGTGTGATCTGCGCCTGATACACCTGTGCTCCTGCCTGTGACCTGCGTCCGATACACCTGTGCTCCTGTGTGTGACCTTTACCTGATATACCTGTGCTACTTTATGTGACCTGCCTGATACACCTTTGCTTCTCCGTGTGACCTGTGTCCGATACACCCGTGCTTCGTGTGTGTGACCTGCGCCTGATACACCTGTGCTCCTGCATGTGACCTGCCTGATACACCTGTGCTCGAGCATGTGACCTGCCTGATACACCTGTGCTCGAGCATGTGACCTGCGCCCCAAACCTGCCCACCAAACACAGGGGGCCCCCAAAAATGCCCATCCTACACAGGGGGACCCAAAACCTTCTCACCATACAGGGGGAACTCAAACCTGCCCACCATATACAAGGGGACCCCAACCCGGCCCACGATAAACAGAGTACCCCCAAATCTGCCACACCATACCCAGGGGGACCCCAACCCGGCCCACCATACACAGGGGGACAAGAAACCAGCCCACCATACACAGGGACCCCCAACCTGGCCCACAATACACAGGGAGACCCCAAACCTGTCCACCATACACAGGGGGACCACAACTCAGCCACTTTACCAAGAAGGACACCAACCCGGCCCACCATACACAGGGGGACCCCAACCTGGCCCACCATACCCAAGGGGACCCGAAACCTGTCCACCATACACAGGGGGACCCCAACCCGGCCCACTATATCCTGGGGGACCCCAACCTGGCCCATCATACACATGGAGTCCCCAAATCTACCCACCATACACAGGGGGACCCCAAACCTCCTTACCATACATGGGAGACCCCCAAACCTCCCCACCATACACAGGGGACCCGTGCCTGTTACGCTTGGGATCCTGCGTGTGACCCGCTCCTGTTACACCTGGGCTTCTTTGTGTGAACCTGCCCGATACACCTGTGCTCCTGCATGTGACCTGCGCCTGATACACCTGTGCTCTTACATGTGACCTGCGCCTGATACACCTGTGCTCCTGCATGTGACCTGCGCCTGATACACCTGTGCTCTTACATGTGACCTGCGCCTGATACACCTGTGCTCGTGAGGGTGACCTGCATCCTGATATACCTGTGCTCTTACATGTGACCTGCATCCTGATACACCTGTGCCCTTACATGTGACCTGGGTCCTGATACACCTGTGCTCTTACATGTGACCTGCGTCCTGATATATCTGTGCTCTTACATGTGACCTGCGTCCTGATATACCTGTGCTCTTTCATGTGACCTGCTCCTGATACACCTGTGCTCTTACATGTGACCTGCGCCTGATACACCTGTGCTCTTACATGTGACCTGCGCCTGATACACCTGTGCTCTTACATGTGACCTGGGTCCTGATATACCTGTGCTCTTACATGTGACCTGCGTCCTGATATATCTGTGCTCTTACACGTGACCTGCGTCCTGATACACCTGTGCTCTTACATGTGACTTGCGTCCTGATACACCTGTGCTCTTACATGTGACTTCCGTCCTGATATACCTGTGCTCTTACATGTGACCTGGGTCCTGATACACCTGTGGTCTTACATGTGTCCTGCGCCTGATAGACCTGTGCTCTTACATGTGACCTGCGCCTGATACACCTGTGCTCTTACATGTGACCTGCGTCCTGATATATCTGTGCTCTTATATGTCACCTGCATCCTGATACACCTGTGCTCTTACATGTGACATGCGTCCTGATACACCTGTGCTTTTACGTGTGACCTGCGTCCTGATATACCTGTGCTCTTACATGTGACCTGCGTCCTGATACACCTGTGCTCTTACATGTGACCTGCGTCCTGATACACCTGTGCTACTGCATGTGACCTGGGTCCTGATATACCTGTGCTCTTACATGTGACCTGCGCCTGATACACCTGTGCTCTTACATGTGACCTGCGCCTTATATACCTGTGCTCTTACATGTGACCTGCGTCCTGATATATCTGTGCTCTTATATGTCACCTACATCCTGATACACCTGTGCTCTTACATGTGACCCTCACCTGATATACCTGTGCTCTTACGTGTGACCTGCACCTGATGCACCTGTGCTCGCGCGTGTGACCTACATCCTGATACACCTGTGCTCTTACATGTGACCCTCACCTGATATACCTGTGCTCTTAAATGTGACCTGCACCTGATACACCTGTGCTCTTACATGTGAACTGCACCTGATACACCTGTGCTTTTACATTTGACCTGCGTCCTGATACACCTGTGCTCTTACATGTGACCTGCGTCCTGATATACCTGTGCTCTTACGTGTGACCTGCACCTGATACACCTGTGCTCTTACATGTGAACTGCACCTGATACACCTGTGCTCTTATATGTCACCTGCGTCCTCATATATCTGTGCTCTTACGTGTGACCTGCGTCCTAATATACCTGTGCTTCTGCATGTGACCTGCGTCCTGATATATCTGTGCTCTTACATGTGACCTGCATCCTGATACACCTGTGCTCTTACATGTGACCTGCATCCTGATACACCTGTGCTCTTACATGTGACTTGCGTCCTGATACACCTGTGCTCTTACATGTGACCTGCGTCCTGATACACCTGTGCTCTTACATGTGACCTGCGTCCTGATATACCTGTGCTCTTACATGTGACCTGCGTCCTGATACACCTGTGCTCTTACATGTGACCTGCGTCCTGATATACCTGTGCTCTTACGTGTGACCTGCGTCCTGATACACCTGTGCTCTTACATGTGACCTGCGTCCTGATACACCTGTGCACTTACGTGTGACCTGCGTCCTGATACACCTGTGCTCTTACATGTGACCTGCGTCCTGATACACCTGTGCTCTTACGTGTGACCTGCGCCTGATAGACCTGTGCTCTTACATGTGACCTGCGCCTGATACACCTGTGCTCTTACATGTGACCTGCGTCCTGATACACCTGTGCTCTTACATGTGACCTGCGCCTGATACACCTGTGCTCTTACATGTGACCTGCGTCCTGATATATCTGTGCTCTTACATGTGACCTGCGTCCTGATATACCTGTGCTTTTTCATGTGACCTGCGTCCTGATATACCTGTGCTCTTACATGTGACCTGCGTCCTGATACACCTGTGCTCTTATGTGTGACCTGCGTCCTGATACACCTGTGCTCCTGCATGTGACCTGGGTCCTGATATACCTGTGCTCTTACATGTGACCTGCGCCTGATACACCTGTGCTCTTACATGTGACCTGCGTCCTGATACACCTGTGCTCTTAAATGTGACCTGCGTCCTGATACACCTGTGCTCTTACATGTGACCTGCGTCCTGATACACCTGTGCTCTTACATGTGACCTGCGCCGTATATACCTGTGCTCTTACATGTGACCTGTGTCCTGATACACCTGTGATCTTACATGTGACCTGCGTCCTGATACACCTGTGCTCTTACGTGTGACCTGCGCCTGATAGACCTGTGCTCTTACATGTGACCTGCGCCTGATACACCTGTGCTCCTGCATGTGACCTGCGTCCTTATATATCTGTGCTCTTTTATGTGACCTGCATCCTGATACACCTGTGCTCTTACATGTGACCTGCGCCTGATACACCTGTGCTCTTACATGTGACCTGCGTCCTGATATATCTGTGCTCTTACATGTGACCTGCGTCCTGATATACCTGTGCTTTTTCATGTGACCTGCGTCCTGATATACCTGTGCTCTTACATGTGACCTGCGTCCTGATACACCTGTGCTCTTATGTGTGACCTGCGTCCTGATACACCTGTGCTCCTGCATGTGACCTGGGTCCTGATATACCTGTGCTCTTACATGTGACCTGCGCCTGATACACCTGTGCTCTTAAATGTGACCTGCGTCCTGATACACCTGTGCTCTTACATGTGACCTGCGTCCTGATACACCTGTGCTCTTACATGTGACCTGGGTCCTGATATACCTGTGCTCTTACATGTGACCTGCGCCTGATACACCTGTGCTCTTAAATGTGACCTGCGTCCTGATACACCTGTGCTCTTACATGTGACCTGCGTCCTGATACACCTGTGCTCTTACATGTGACCTGCGCCGTATATACCTGTGCTCTTACATGTGACCTGTGTCCTGATACACCTGTGCTCTTACATGTAACCTGCGTCCTGATACACCTGTGCACTTACGTGTGACCTGCGTCCTGATACACCTGTGCTCTTACATGTGACCTGCGTCCTGCTACACCTGTGCTCTTAAATGTGACCTGCGTCCTGATACACCTGTGCTCTTAAATGTGACCTGCGTCCTGATACACCTGTGCTCTTACATGTGACCTGCGCCGTATATACCTGTGCTCTTACATGTGACCTGTGTCCTGATACACCTGTGCTCTTACATGTAACCTGCGTCCTGATACACCTGTGCACTTACGTGTGACCTGCGTCCTGATACACCTGTGCTCTTACATGTGACCTGCGTCCTGCTACACCTGTGCTCTTACATGTGACCTGCGTCCTGATACATCTGTGCTCTTACATTTGACCTGCGTCCTGATATACCTGTGCTCTTACATGTAACCTGAGTCCTGATACACCTGTGCACTTACGTGTGACCTGCGTCCTGATACACCTGTGCTCTTACATGTGACCTGCGTCCTGATATATCTGTGCTCTTACGTGTGACCTGCGCCTGATAGACCTGTGCTCTTACATGTGACCTGCGCCTGATACACCTGTGCTCTTACATGTGACCTGCGTCCTGATATATCTGTGCTCTTACATGTGACCTGCGTCCTGATACACCTGTGCTCTTATATGTCACCTGCATCCTGATACATCTGTGCTCTTACATTTGACCTGCGTCCTGATATACCTGTGCTCTTACATGTGACCTTCACCTGATACACCTGTGCTTTAACATGTGACCTGCGTCCTGATACACCTGTGCTCCTGCAAGTGACCTGCGTCCTGATATATCTGTGCTCTTATATGTCACCTGCATCCTGATACACCTGTGCTCTTACGTGTGACCTGCGTCCTGATACACCTGTGCTCCTGCATGTGACCTGCGTCCTGATATATCTGTGTTCTTACATATGACCTGCATCCTGATACACCTGTGCTCTTACATGTGACCTGCATCCTGATACACCTGTGCTCTTACATGTGACCTGCATCCTGATACACCTGTGATCTTAAATGTGACCTGCATCCTGATACCCCTGTGCTCTTACGTGTGACCTGCGTCCTGATATACCTGTGCTCTTACATGTGACTTGCGTCCTGATACACCTGTGCTCCTGCAGGTGACCTGTCCCTGATATACCTGTGCTCTTACGTGTGACCTGCGTCCTGATACACCTGTGCTCTTACATGTGACCTGCATCCTGATACACCTGTGCTTTTACGTGTGACCTGCGTCCTGATATACCTGTGCTCTTACATGTGACTTGCGTCCTGATACACCTGTGCTCCTGCATGTGACCTGCGTCCTGATACACCTGTGCTCCTGCATGTGACCTGCATCTTGATACACCTCTGCTCTTACATGTGACCTGCGTCCTGATATATCTGTGCTCTTACATGTGACCTGCATCCTGATACACCTGTGCTCTTACGTGTGACCTGCGTCCTGATACACCTGTGCTCTTACATGTGACCTGCGTCCTGATACACCTGTGCTCTTACATGTGACCTGCATCCTGATACACCTGTGCTCTTACATGTGACCTGCATCCTGATACACCTGTGCTCTTACGTGTGACCTGCGCCTGATACACCTGTGCTCTTACATGTGACCTGCGTCCTGATACACCTGTGCTCTTACATGTGACCTGCGTCCTGATATATCTGTGCTCTTACATGTGACTTGCGTCCTGATATATCTGTGCTCTAATATGTCACCTACATCCTGATACACCTGTGCTCTTACATGTGACCCTCACCTGATATACCTGTGCTCTTACGTGTGGCCTGCACCTGATTCACCTGTGCTCGCGCGTGTGACCTACACCTGTGCTCTTACATGTGACCTGCGTCCTGATACACCTGTGCTCTTACATGTGAACTGCACCTGATATACCTGTGCTCTTACATGTGACCTGCACCTGATACACCTGTGCTTTAACATGTGACCTGCGTCCTGATACACCTGTGCTCCTGCAAGTGACCTGCGTCCTGATATATCTGTGCTCTTTTATGTCACCTGCATCCTGATACACCTGTGCTCTTACATGTGACCTGCGTCCTGATACACCTGTGCTCTTACATGTGACTTGCGTCCTGATACACCTGTGGTCTTACATGTGACCCGTGCCTGATACACCTGTGCTCTTACATGTGACCTGCGCCGTATATACCTGTGCTCTTACGTGTGACCTGCGTCCTGATACACCTGTGCTCTTACACGTGACCTGCGTCCTGATACACCTGTGCTCTTACATGTGACCTGTGTCCTGATACACCTGTGCTCTTACATGTGACCTGTGTCCTGATATATCTGTGCTCTTACATGTGACCTGCGTGCTGATATACCTGTGCTCTTACGTGTGACCTGCGTCCTGATACACCTGTGCTCTTACATGTGACCTGCGTCCTGATACATCTGTGCTCTTACATGTGACCTGCGTCCTGATACACCTGTGCTCTTACATGTGACCTGCGTCCTGATATATCTGTGCTCTTACATGTGACCTGCGTCCTGATATATCTGTTCTCTTACATGTGACCTGCGTCCTGATATATCTGTGCTCTTACATGTTACCTGCCCCTGATACACCTGTGCTCCTGCAGGTGTCCTGTCCCTGATACACCTGTGCTCCTGCAGGTGTCCTGTCCCTGATACACCTGCTCTCCTGCCTCTGTCCTGCCTGATACACTTGTGCTCCTGTGTGTGACCTGCGCCTGATACATCTGTGCTTCTTGGGGTGGAGGATTACTTTCTGTCATACACAGTGGACCCCAAACCTGCCCACCATACACAGGGGGGCCCAATCCTGCGCATTATACACAGGGAACCCCAAACCTACCCACCATACACAGGGGGGCGCAAACCTTCCAACCATACTTGGTGGACCCCCAAACCTGCCCACCATACAAGGGAACCCGCAATTCTGCCCACCATACATGGGAACATTTAAAACCTGCCCACCATATACAGAGGACCCCCCCCTAAACCGGCCCACCATACATAGATGATCCCCAAACCTGTCCACCATACATAGATGATCCCCAAACCTGCCCACCATACACGGGGGATCCCCAAACCTGTCCATCATACACAGGGGACCCAAAACTTTCCCAGCATACACAGGGGACCCCCCAAACCTGCCCACCATACACAGAGGACCCCCCAAACCTGCCAATCATACACAGACGGCCCCCAAACCTGTCCACCATACATGGGGGACCCAAAACCTTCCCAGCATACACAGGGGACCCCCCCAAACCTGCCCACCATACACAGGGGACCCCCCAAACATGCCCACCATACACAGGGGACCCCCAAACCTGAAATCAATACATGGGGGACTGCAAACCTACACAATATCCACAGAGGGACCCCAATCCTTCCCACCTTACAAAGGAGAACCCCCAAACCACCATACACATGGGGCCAACAAACCTGCCCACCATACACAGGGGACCCCAAACCTCCCCACAATACACAGGGGACCCCAAACCTGCAAGTCATACTCAGGAGAGCCCCAAACCTTCCCACCATACGGGGGGGGGACCCTGAACTTACCCACAATACACGGGGGACCCCAAACTTATCCACCATACACAGGGCACCACCAAACTTACCCATTATACACAGAGGACCCCCAAACCTATCCCATTATACACAGGGGACCCCAAAACCTGTTCCCTAATATACAGGTGATCCCAAACCTGCCCTATTGTACACAGGGGACACCCAGTGTTATAAAGTTGTAATGTCCCACCACGGGTGTTGCTATTGGTTACACCCTTCACAAAAGAGTGTAAGAGTGTCACATGGATCTATGAACCTATGGGAGTATTTTCTTCTTCTGTCCTATCATCTTTTACTTTACTTCTTCTTTATGCACTCTTCACCCATTCACAGCACATTTTAGATATGCTGGAGATAGGAAGTCACATGGGTAGAGAAAGTGTAGAGGTCTTTTGTGTGGGAAGCTGCAGAGCTAGGACGCACCTAACAGTTTCCCTTTAAGCAACCTTACTAAGCACTATGCAGTGTTTAACGCCTCACAGGAGAGGACACGTCAGAGATCATCTCAACCCACACCGTGGACTAGGAGAGTCACAGTGCAGGACAGTATCCACAAAGGGCAAAAAGGTAGGAACTGATCCGGATAGAGCAAAGTTGCTAGAGGCCTATGAACTCCATCTCGCAGCGCGGTTGTCAGCAGGATATCCTCAGCATTCCGCTCATCCCAGGTAACATCCCTGATGAAGGTGTCCGTGTACACTGAAATGCATAGGATAACTTCTGGCTTGCACTAGGATCCATACCTAAGGAGAGTGACGTCACTCAGGATCCCACTTTTATGCCACGGAAAACTGGACTGTGTGAACTTATGTGCAGTGCTATCGGCCGGAGCATCTGGCGAGTTCAGAAGATTTCTTCCCATTGATTAACTTCTCTACACTGCATAAAAGCTGGATGTGACTTCGGCTGAACTCCATTGATATCGGCATCTGGGCAAGTGTTATATTCACCTCTCCAGCTGGATTTCCATACAGGTATTTGTCACCTATATAATCCTCCTTATTCTGACTGACCCACTAATTATCTGCGCTGGGTGTATCTATATGTTTAGTTTATGATCTGTATAATTGGGGGAATATAGGGTGTCCCCCACACACCTAGCAGCATTTCTATATTTTTTTGTATACAGCGCTAGTGAGCATATCAACACACGGTGTATACTAACACAGTGAGTTGACTGCATTACCAATATGATAAATAAAATTAACAATGTCCTTAATCTTACAATAGTGATAAAGTGATCTAAAATAGAACAGGGTGTTGGTTACCTTAGGCTCAGATGGACTATTGTGCATGTATGCAGCAAACAAGTGGTTAACAATAGCAGCACCACGGCCGTTGGTGCTAGACTGATGAGCTATTGTTCTATCGACTTTTACTATTACTTAGTGGCGGGTGATAAGCACAGAGCACACCCGCCACTCTAACCACTTTTTGTCTCTGTATACCACTCCAGTATTTTCAAGAGGCTATATGAGTAGTCCCATCCGGGATAGGAGCCCGTACGCTCCCTAAATGCCATTTTGTATACGCATATATTGAGCCCACACCAACCAACTGGTCTACATAAAATACACTATCTGCCTATAAACTAACATGTTTCACTGATAGCTCATCAGCTTTTTCAAAGAATTGGCAATCTAACCCTCTGCTCTCGGCGTCTACCTTTTCTAGGGACGCCGATACTCAGAACGAGGACAGCAGGTCAGCCTACTTTCATCAGATAGCCAATGTTTGGCTCTCATGTGCGGCTTTTCAAATTTCATTGGAGACATAGGTTGGTGACGTCAGTTAGATATACGTCATTGAGCCAGGAGATCTCTACTTGTCTCTTTTCTACAAAGGTGCATTTGCGCATGTCATACTACTTAGAAAAAATTACCAATAGCCCCAGTCAGTGCGCATGTCAGGGGACTTAGCCGAAGGGGTAAGAGAGGCACATTCAGGATCTTACTGCGCATGTTATTGGACTTAAGGTTGTAAGTAGATCGCACAGTCCAGTGCGCATGACTTCGGGGCAGTGTGTCCCTCCTCCTGCGTATGTCAAGGGATTTAGGTTAAGTCACTTGATTTCATACTCCTATTCTCATTCTCATACCTGAATGTCATCACATTCAGATGGATTTACCTTTCCTCTCCAATAATTATTACTCGCTTATGATGGATTTTTTGTACATTCATCATCAAGGCGACTCGATCTTTGCTGAGCCACCCTGGGTCTCTGGGTACAGTACAATGGGTCACCTTGTATGATTTTATTTTTAGGTGCTTAATGGCCGTTCTCCCACGTCAGGGGTTAGAATGATTGAGATGTCACATATTCGATTATATTTTTAAACAAATGGTGCAAATGCAAATCCTTCATTAAGTCCATTTGGGGCCAAGGTACCCAACTTATAAATCCACTCCGCCTCAACCTGGAGGAGTTTAGTATCCAGATTACCCTTTCTGGGTCCAAGTTTTACCACCTGGATCCCATATATTTTAATGCATTTCAAGTCTCCTGCATGATGACTGTTGATATGTTTGGCTACACTTGTTTCGACATTATGTCGTACATTACTGATGTGTGAACCTAATCTTTTCCTGATCTGTTGTGTGGTCTTGCCAACATATACCAGATTACATGGGCATTTTATCGCATATACGACATTACAAGTTTGGAAATTTGAAAGCCGCACATGAGAGCCAAACATTGGCTATCTGATGAAAGTAGGCTGACCTGCTGTCCTCGTTCTGAGTATCGGCGTCCCTAGAAAAGGTAGACGCCGAGAGCAGAGGGTTAGATTGCCAATTCTTTGAAAAAGCTGATGAGCTATCAGTGAAACATGTTAGTTTATAGGCAGATAGTGTATTTTATGTAGACCAGTTGGTTGGTGTGGGCTCAATATATGCGTATACAAAATGGCATTTAGGGAGCGTACGGGCTCCTATCCCGGATGGGACTACTCATATAGCCTCTTGAAAATACTGGAGTGGTATACAGAGACAAAAAGTGGTTAGAGTGGCGGGTGTGCTCTGTGCTTATCACCCGCCACTAAGTAATAGTAAAAGTCGATAGAACAATAGCTCATCAGTCTAGCACCAACGGCCGTGGTGCTGCTATTGTTAACCACTTGTTTGCTGCATACATGCACAATAGTCCATCTGAGCCTAAGGTAACCAACACCATGTTCTATTTTAGATCACTTTATCACTATTGTAAGATTGAGCACATTGTTAATTTTATTTATCATTTAATAAAAGCTAAGTTTTAGTCCGCAGGGAATTTATAGGCATATGGGTTAATCCCAATACAGTATCAGTTACATATCCAGCAGTTACATATCCTTCAGTTACATATCCATCAGTGACACATCCATCAGCGACATATGCATCAGTTATATATACATCAGTGACATATCCATTAGTGACATAGCCATCAGGGACATATCCATCAGGTATATATACACCAGTGACATATCAATCAGTTACATATCCATCAGCAACATATCCATCAGTGACAAGTCCATCAGTTACATATCCATCCGTGACATATCCATCAGCGACATATCCATCAGCGACATATCCATCAGTTATATATACATCATTGACATATTCATCAGTTACATATCTATCAGCAACATATCCATCAGTGACATATCCATCAGTGACACATCCATCAGCGACATATCCATCAGTTATATATACATCAATGACATATCCATCAGTTACATATCGATCAGCGACATATCTATCAGCAACATATCCATCATTGACATATCCATCAGTGACATATCCATCAGCGACATATCCATTAGTTATATATACATCAATGACATATTCATCAGTTACATATCTATCAGTGAAATATCCATCAGTTACATATCCATCAGCGACCTATCCATCAGCGACCTATCCATCAGCGACCTATCCATCAGCGATATATCCATCATCGACATATCCTTCAGTGACATATCCATCAGCGACCTATCCATCAGTGACATATCCATCAGTGACATATCCATCAGTTACATATACATCAGTTACATAATCATCAGCAACATATGCATTAGTGACATATCCATCAGCGACATATCCATTAGTGACATATCCATCAGCAACATATCCATCAGTTATATATCCATCAGTGACATATCCATCAGTTACATATCCATCAGTTACATATCCATCAGTTATATATCCATCAGTTACATATCCATCACTGACATATCCATCAGCGACATATCCATCAGTTACATATACATCAGTTACATAATCATCAGCAACATATGCATTAGTGACATATCCATCAGCGACATATCCATCAGTAACATATCCATTAGTGACATATCCATCAGTTACATATACATCAGTGACATATGCATCAGTTTCATATCCATCAGCGACATATCCTTCAGTGACATATGCATAACTTTCATATCCATCAGCGACATATCCATCAGTGACATATCCATCAGTTACATATACATCAGTGACATACCCATCAGTGACATATCCTAAAGCTGAGAACTGAACAGGAGATAACGCAGCAATACCCCGAGACTGGGACCCAATCCCTGCTGTACCGTTACTTTCCATTGTGTGAGCTGCCAGTTCTGTGCTGCTGCTATTTGATGAATAGCGGCCGCAAAAACTGAAAAGTCAGTTTTTTGTGCAGCCACTTGCAATCCCGGCCGGAGCGTATACTATATGTATACATTTCGGTCGGGATTCCATTCATTCAATGGAACGTATCTTTTAAATTAGTCATGCCCATTGTAGCAATTTGCACCAATGGCTGTGGTTAATTAAAAAAAAGTGTGAACATAGGATTATATATCACAGTACAGTATATAGGTGTCGGTTGGGATATTACTAGTAGTATATGAGGAGTATATATCACTGTACAGTATATAGGTGTCTATAGGGATATTACTAGTAGTATATGAGGATTATATATCACTGTACAGTATATAGGTGTCTATAGGGATATTACTAGTAGTATATGAGGATTATATATCACAGTTCAGTATATAGGTGTCTATTGGGATATTACTAGTAGTATATGAGGATTATATATCACTGTACAGTATATAGGTGTCTATAGGGATATTACTAGTAGTATATTAGGATTATATATCAATGTACAGTATATGGCTGGGTTCACACTATGTATATTTCAGGCAGTATTTGGTCCTCATGTCAGGTCCTCATAGCAACCAAAACCAGGAGTGGATTGAAAACACAGAAAGGATCTGTTCACACAATGTTGAAATTGAGTGGATGGCCGCCATATAACAGTAAATAACGGCCATTATTTCAATACCACAGCCGTTGTTTTAAAATAACAGCAAATATTTGCCATTAAATGATGGCCATCAACTCAATTACAACATTATGTGAACAGAGCCTTTCTGTGTTTTCAATCCACTCCTGGTTTTGGTTGCTATACAGCCTCACAAATACAGCCTCAAATATACATAGTGTGAACCCAGCCTGAAGGTGTTTATAGGGATATTACTAGTAGTATATGAGGGTTATATATCAATGTACACTATATAGGTGTCTATAGGGATATTACTAGTAGTATATGAGTAGTATATAGTAATAATGTCCCCTGCTGTGCCTCCATATAGTAATAATGCTCCCTGCTGTGCCCCCAATATAGTAATAATGTCCCCTGCTGTGCCTCCATATAGTAATAATGTCCCCTGCTGTGCCCCATATATTAATAATGTCCCATGCTGTGCTCTCCTTATAGTAATAATGTCTCCTGCTGTGCCCTCCATATAGTAATAAAGTCCCCTGCTGTGCCTCCATATAGTAATAATGTCACCCTACTGTGCTCCCTATATAGTAATAATGTCTCCTGCTGTGTCCACATATACTAATAATGTCTCCTGCTGTGCCCTCCATATAGTAATAATGCCTCCTGCTGTGCCCTCCATATAGTAATAATGCCTCCTGCTGTGCCTCCATATAGTAATAATGCCTCCTGCTGTGCCATCCATATAGTAATAATGCCCCCTGCTATGCGCCCATATAGTAATAATGCCTTCTGTTGTGCCCTCCATATAGTAATATTGCCT
Source organism: Dendropsophus ebraccatus (assembly GCF_027789765.1). Taxonomy (NCBI): domain Eukaryota; kingdom Metazoa; phylum Chordata; class Amphibia; order Anura; family Hylidae; genus Dendropsophus; species Dendropsophus ebraccatus. Next base: position 96,733,939 of record NC_091464.1, read on the forward strand.
CCTGCTGTGCCCCCATATGGTAATAATGCCACCTGCTTTGCCCCATATGGTAATAATGCCCCCTGCTGTGTCCTCCATATAGTAATAATGTCCCCTGCTGCATCTCCATATAGTAATAATGTCCCTGCTGTGCCTTCATATAGTAATAATGTCTACTGCTGTGCCCTCCATATAGTAATAATATCTCCTACTGTGCCTCCACTTAGCAATAATGTCCCTGCTGTGCCTCCATATAGTAATAATGCCTCCTGCTGTACCACCATATAGTAATAATGCCTCCTGCTGTGCCCTCCATATAGTAATAAAGTCTCCTGCTGTGCCCTATATAGTAATAATGCCCCTGCTGTGCCCTCCATATAGAAATGTCTCCTATTGTGTCCCCATAAAGTAATAATGCCTCCTGCTGTGCCCTCCATATAGTAGTAAAGTCTCCTGCTGTGCCTCCATATAGTAATAATGCCTCCTGCTGTACCACCATATAGTAATAATGCCTCCTGCTGTGCTCTCCATATAGTAATAAAGTCTCCTGCTGTGCCCTATATAGTAATAATGCCCCTGCTGTGCCCTCCATATAGTAGTAAAGTCTCCTGCTTTGCCCTATATAGTAATAATGCCCCCTGCTGTGCCCTCCATATAGTAATAATGCCTCCTATTGTGTCCCCATAAAGTGATAATGCCTCCTGCTGTGCCTCCATATAGTAATAATGCCCCCTGCTTTGCCCCCTTATAGTAATAATGCCCCCTGCTTTGCCCCATATAGTAATAATGCCCCCTGCTCTGCCCTCCATATAGTAATAAAGTTACATGGCAAGGTCTGGGGGGGGGGGGGGGTTTAACGCATGCTGCCCTCCTTAATAAGATATAATGCACTGTGCCCCCTTAGTAGGATATTTTGTACTGCACACCAACTTAGTATGATTTAATACACCCTCACCCCACTTAGTAAGATATAATGCACTGTGCCCCCTCAGTAGAATATAATGCACTGTGCCTCCCGCAATAGGATATACTGCAATGTTCCCTTCTCAGGAGGATAATGTGTGCCCCCTTAGTCCCTGCTGTGCCTTCATATAGTAATAATGTCTACTGCTGTGCCCTCCATATAGTAATAATGCCTCCTGCTTTGCCCCCATATAGTAATAATATCTCCTACTGTGCCTCCACTTAGCAATAATGTCCCTGCTGTGCCTCCATATAGTAATAATGCCTCCTGCTGTACCACCATATAGTAATAATGCCTCCTGCTGTGCCCTCCATATAGTAATAAAGTCTCCTGCTGTGCCCCCATATAGTAATAATGCCCCTGCTGTGCCCTCCATATAGAAATGTCTCCTATTGTGTCCCCATAAAGTAATAATGCCTCCTGCTGTGCCCTCCATATAGTAGTAAAGTCTCCTGCTGTGCTTCCATATAGTAATAATGCCTCCTGCTGTACAACCATATAGTTATAATGCCTCCTGCTGTGCCCTCCATATAGTAATAAAGTCTCCTGCTGTGCCCTATATAGTAATAATGCCCCTGCTGTGCCCTCCATATAGAAATGTCTCCTATTGTGTCCCCATAAAGTAATAATGCCTCCTGCTGTGCCCTCCATATAGTAGTAAAGTCTCCTGCTTTGCCCTATATAGTAATAATGCCCCCTGCTGTGCCCTCCATATAGTAATAATGCCTCCTATTGTGTCCCCATAAAGTGATAATGCCTCCTGCTGTGCCTCCATATAGTAATAATGCCCCCTGCTTTGCCCCCATATAGTAATAATGCCCCCTGCTTTGCCCCATATAGTAATAATGCCCCCTGCTCTGCCCTCCATATAGTAATAAAGTTACATGGCAAGGTCTGGGGGGGGGGGGGTTGTGGTTTTAACGCATGCTGCCCTCCTTAATAAGATATAATGCACTGGGCCCCTTCAGTAGGATATTTTGTACTGCACACCAACTTAGTATGATTTAATACACTGCCACCCCACTTAGTAAGATATAATGCACTGTGCCCCCTCAGTAGAATATAATGCACTGTGCCTCCCGCATTAGGATATACTGCAATGTTCCCTTCTCAGGAGGATAATGTGTGCCCCCTTAGTGGAATATAATGCACTGCACCCCACTCAGAAATATTTAGTAGGATACAGTAGGACCAGTCTGGAGTGAGTTGTGTAGTTGCACCATGCTGAGGTCCAGGATGAGGGGGGATGGGGCTATGCTGAGGTCCAGGATGAGGGGGGATGGGGCTATGCTGAGGTCCAGCGCAGGGTACAGTATATAGGTGTCTATAGGGATATTACTAGTAGTATATGAGGATAATATATCACTGTACAGTATATAGGTGTCTATAGGGATATTACTAGTAGTATATGAGGATAATATATCACTGTACAGTATATAGGTGTCTATAGGGATATTACTAGTAGTATATGAGGATTATATATCACAGTACAGTATATAGGTGTCTATAGGGATATTACTAGTAGTATATGAGGATTATATATCACTGTACAGTATATAGGTGTCTATAGGGATATTACTAGTAGTATATGAGGATTATGTATCACTGTACAGTATATAGGTGTTATACAGTATAAAAGGGCTTTATATAACTAGGGAGAACAAGGGAGGGCTATATATAACTGGGGGACCACACAAGGGGCTTTATATACTACTGGTGGAGCACACTGGGGGGCTATATATAACTGGTGGAGCACACAGGGGGGCTATATATAACTAGGGGAACACACAGGGGTATATACTACTGGTGGAGCACACAGGGGTCTATATACAACTGGGTGCAGCACACAGGGGTCTATATACAACTGGGAGTAGCACACAGGGGTCTATATACAACTGGAAGCAGCGCACAGGGAGTCTATATACTACTGGGGGTAGCACACAAGGGTCCATATACAACTGGGTGCAGCGCACAGGGAGTCTATATACTACTGGGGGTAGCACACAAGGGTCCATATACAACTGGGTGCAGCACACAGGGGTCTATATACAACTGGGAGTAGCACACAGGGGTCTATATACAACTGGAAGCAGCGCACAGGGAGTCTATATACTACTGGAGGTAGCACACAAGGGTCCATATACAACTGGGTGCAGCGTACAGGGAGTCTATATACTACTGGGGGTAGCACACAAGGGTCCATATACAACTGGGTGCAGCGCACAGGGAGTCTATATACTACTGGGGGTAGCACACAAGGGTCCATATACAACTGGGTGCAGCGCACAGGGAGTCTATATACTACTGGGGGTAGCACACAGGGGTCTATATACAACTGGCGGTAGCACACAGGGGTCTATATACAACTGGAAGCAGCGCACAGGGAGTCTATATACTACTGGGGGTAGCACACAGGGGTCTATATACAACTGGGTCTATATACAACTAGGGGCCGCACACAGGGGGTGTGTATGTGGTGTCCCACCACGGGTGTTTTGTGTCTCTCCTTTGCGCCTGTCAAAAAAGCATCTTAATTCAGGTTAAGTTGTGATGGATCGTACGTTCCACCACTAAATGTCATTATTATTTATTTGTATGCTCTTATGTGTTGTACAGCTGAAGATAGGGATGGGTACTGTTTTCTGTATACTATGTGCTTTCTGTATACTATGTGCTCTGTACCTGGGTGTATATCTCGACCAGCTCATCCAGCAGATGTGGCCATTCGACTTTCTTAGACACAGAGGCCGTCCTCCGCATATTTATAAAGACTTGATTAATTTTCTCAGGCCATTCCCTTGGGGGTGACAGGCTGTAGTAAGTTTCTTGCACTCGTACACAGTTCGTGAAAGAGCTGGGATTCTAATGCAGGGCCCCGGTCTGTTAGTAGGGATTCTGGGCAACCATAATGTTTCACGTACCCTCGGTAGAAGGTGATAGCTGTCGTCCTGGCAGTTAGATCCCTGACAGGCGCTACGACTACCCACTTCGAGTAGTGATCGACCATAGTTAGGGCCAGTGGCGTAGCTACAGCGGTCACCACGGTCGCGGCTGCGACCCGGCCCGCCAGCAAGGGGAGACCGTGGGGGCCCCCCCTTGCAACTTCACTGCCTCTTGCCCCCCCTCAAGCGGTACGGCGCCGTACTGCTACCCGCGCGGCGCTATGGGGGGGACTCCATTCCTGTAATGTTTTTTTTTTTTTTTTTTTGCAATGCAGGGGGCTCTATTACTATATACAGCGGGCTCTATTACTATATACAGGGGGCTCTATTACTATATACAGGGGGCTCTATTACTATATACAGCGGGCTCTATTACTATATACAGGGGGCTCTATTACTATATACAGCGGGCTCTATTACTATATACAGGGGGCTCTATTACTATATACAGGGGGCTCTATTACTATATACAGCGGGCTCTATTACTATATACAACGGGCTCTATTACTATATACAGCGGGCTCTATTACTATATACAGGGGGCTCTATTACTATATACAGGGGGCTCTATTACTATATACAGGGGGCCCTATTACTATATACAACGGGCTCTATTACTATATACAGCGGGCTTTATTACTATATACAGGGGGCTCTATTACTATATACAGGGGGCTCTATTGCTATATACAGGGGGCTCTATTGCTATATACAGGGGGCTCTATTACTATATACAGCGGGCTCTATTACTATATACAGCGGGCTCTATTACTATATACAGGGGGCTCTATTAATATATACAGCGGACTCTATTACTATATACAGCGGGCTCTATTACTATATACAGGGGGCTCTATTAATATATACAGCGGACTCTATTACTATATACAGCGGGCTCTATTACTATATACAGGGGGCTCTATTACTATATACAGCGGGCTCTATTACTATATACAGGGGCCTCTATTACTATATACAGCGGGCTCTATTACTATATACAGCGGGCTCTATTACTATTTACAGGGGGATCTATTACTATATACAGCGGGCTCTATTACTATATACAGGGGGCTCTATTACTATATACAGCGGACTCTATTACTATATACAGCGGGCTCTATTACTATATACAGGGGGATCTATTACTATATACAGCGGGCTCTATTACTATATACAGGGGGCTCTATTACTATATACAGGGGGCTCTATTACTATATACAGGGGGCTCTATTACTATATACAGCGGGCTCTATTACTATATACAGCGGACTCTATTACTATATACAGCGGGCTCTATTACTATATACAGCGGGCTCTATTACTATATACAACGGGCTCTATTACTATATACAGGGGCCTCTATTACTATATACAGCGGGCTCTATTACTATATACAGCGGGCTCTATTACTATATACAGCGGGCTCTATTACTATATACAGGGGGCTCTATTACTATATACAACGGGCTCTATTACTATATACAGGGGGCTCTATTACTATATACAGCGGGCTCTATTACTATATACAGCGGGCTCTATTACTATATACAGCGGGCTCTATTACTATATACAGCGGGCTCTATTAATATATACAGCGGGCTCTATTAATATATACAGGGGCCTCTATTACTATATACAGCGGGCTCTATTACTATATACAGGGGGCTCTATTACTATATACAGGGGGCTCTATTACTATATACAGGGGGCTCTATTACTATTTACAGGGGGCTCTATTACTATTTACAGGGGGCTCTATTACTATATACAGGGGGCTCTATTACTATATACAACGGGCTCTATTACTATATACAGGGGGCTCTATTACTATATACAGGGGGCTCTATTACTATATACAGCGGGCTCTATTACTATATACAGCGGACTCTATTACTATATACAGCGGGCTCTATTACTATATACAGGGGGCTCTATTACTATATACAACGGGCTCTATTACTATATACAGGGGCCTCTATTACTATATACAGCGGGCTCTATTACTATATACAGCGGGCTCTATTAACATATATACAGCGGGCTCTATTACTATATACAGGGGCCTCTATTACTATATACAGCGGGCTCTATTACTATATACAGCGGGCTCTATTACTATATACAGGGGGCTCTATTACTATATACAAGGGGCTCTATTACTATATACAGCGGGCTCTATTACTATATACAGGGGGCTCTATTAATATATACAGCGGACTCTATTACTATATACAGGGGGCTCTATTACTATATACAGGGGGCTCTATTACTATATACAGGGGGCTCTATTACTATATACAGGGGGCTCTATTACTATATACAGCGGACTCTATTACTATATACAGCGGGCTCTATTACTATATACAGGGGGCTCTATTACTATATACCGCGGACTCTATTACTATATACAGCGGGCTCTATTACTATATACAGCGGGCTCTATTACTATATACAGCGGGCTCTATTACTATATACAGGGGGCTCTATTACTATATACAGGGGGCTCTATTACTATATACAGGGGGCTCTATTACTATATACAGGGGGCTCTATTACTATATACAGCGGGCTCTATTACTATATACAGGGGGCTCTATTACTATTTACAGGGGGCTGTATTACTATATACAGGGGGCTGTATTACTATATACAGCGGACTCTATTACTTTATACAGGGGGCTCTATTACTATATACAGGGGGCTCTATTACTATATGCAGGGGGCTCTATTACTATATACAGGGGGCTCTATTACTATATACAGCGGGCTCTATTACTATATACAGGGGGCTCTATTACTATTTACAGGGGGCTCTATTACTATATACAGGGGGCTGTATTACTATATACAACGGGCTCTATTACTATATACAGCGGACTCTATTACTATATACAGCGGGCTCTATTACTATATACAACGGGCTCTATTACTATATACAACGGGCTCTATTACTATATACAGCGGGCTCTATTACTATATACAACGGGCTCTATTACTATATACAACGGGCTCTATTACTATATACAGCAGGCTCTATTACTATATACAGCGGGCTCTATTACTTTATACAGCGGGCTCTATTACTATATACAGGGGGCTCTATTACTATATACAGCGGGCTCTATTACTATATACAGGGGGCTCTATTACTATATACAGGGGGCTCTATTACTTTTTACAGGGGGCTCTATTACTATATGCAGGGGGCTCTATTACTATATACAGGGCACAGGGGGCAGTATTACTATATGCAGGGCACAGGGGGCTTTATTACTATATTCAGGATACCGGGCATTATTAATATATGCAGGGCACAGGGGGCTCTATTACTATATGCAGGGCACCAGGCATTATTACTATATACAGGGCACAGGGAGCTCTATTACTATATGCTGGGCACAGGGGGCTCTATTACTATATACAGGGCACAGGGAGCTCTATTACTATATGCAGGGCACAGGGGGCAGTATTACTATATGCAGGGCACAGGGGGCTCTATTACTATATGCAGGGCACAGGGGGCTCTATTACTATATGCAGGGCACAGGGGGCAGTATTACTATATGCAGGGCACAGGGGGCTCTATTACTATATGCAGGGCACAGGGGGCTCTATTACTATATGCAGGGCACCGGGCATTATTACTATATGCAGGGCACAGGGGGCAGTATTACTATATGCAGGGCACAGGGGGCAGTATTACTATATGCAGGGCACAGGGGGCTCTATTACTATATGCAGGGCACAGGGGGCTCTATTACTATATGGAGGGCACAGGGGGCTCTATTACTATATGCAGGGCACCGGGCATTATTACTATATGCAGGGCACAGGGGGCAGTATTACTATATGCAGGGCACAGGGGGCAGTATTACTATATGCAGGGCACAGGGGGCTCTATTACTATATGCAGTGCACAGGGGGCTCTATTACTATATGCAGGGCACAGGGGGCTCTATTACTATATGCAGGGCACAGGGGGCTCTATTACTATATGCAGGGCACAGGGGGCTCTATTACTATATGCAGGGCACAGGGGGCTCTATTACTATATGCAGGGCACAGGGGGCTCTATTACTATATGCAGGGCACAGGGGGCTCTATTACTATATGCAGGGCACAGGGGGCTCTATTACTATATGCAGGGCACAGGGGGCTCTATTACTATATGCAGGGCACAGGGGGCTCTATTACTATATGCAGGGCACCGGGCATTATTACTATATGGGGGCACAGCAGGGGATCCTACATACAGGGGGCAACACATACCTACTTGCTTTACTGCACATGACACCTTAAGTGGAATTTGTGTAGAATCTTATAAGTTGGAAAAAAGTGCGGAGCCTGAGATGTGTAGCTGCAAGAAATCATCCTGGAGAACTGGACTGGATGGAGAGGAAAAGGAAAGTCACGTCTCAGATGAAAGAAGACGTCACCTGTGAGTCCCTGTATGACTTTTTTTGTAGTTTGTAGAACATTATTGGGTAGGAGTTCCCCAAGGTTAAAAAAAGAAAAAGCTTTGTGTATACAGCATACAGGAGAAAAGAGGTAATAGTGAAAGGGTAGGGGGTGGGAAACAATAGTATGGGGGGGGGGCAGCATAAAGGAATTATTATATGTGAGGTGAGGGCCATAGGGAGATATGTATAAACTCACTCCAGAATTCAAATGGAAAGCTCTGTGTTTATTTCCCCATAAAGCTATTCACTTTATGGGAAAATACATTTTTTTGTTTGAATTGTGCAGTGCTGCAGCATTTTCGGACATTTATATAAGTTTACACCAGCTACTGGCCCCAGTTCACACTGAAGAATGCAGCGAGTTTTTTTTTTGCATATATATATTTTATATATATATATATATATATATATATATATATATTTATACCAAAAGCATTGCTTGGTCGAGGAGGGGGGGGGGGAGGGGGCCCCAAGCTGACCTCTTGCACCAGGGCCCAGGGGACATTAGCTACGCCCCTGGTTAGGGCATAGGTATATCCACACCTCGTCGGAGCCAACTTCACATGATCTAAGGCGACAAGTTGATTTGGCCTGTGTGACACAATAGGATGCAAGGGAGCTCTGATCTCCCTCCTCCCAGCTTTAGAGATATTGCAAGCGGGACACTCGGTACACCATTTCTCGATGTCGGCCCTCATCCCTATCCAGTAGAACCGCTGGTAAATAGTTGCTTCAGTCTTGTGGACACCGAAATGGCCGGACTGGTCATAATAGGCGTCAAACACTATCTTGGCATCGCGCCTGGGTATAAGGATTTGATGGCACTGAAACCGGATGCAGCGAGTTCCTCAGTATTAGTCATTTGTGAAGGAAGAGTCTATTCCGCTGCCTCCAGAGACGCTCGATGTCTGGGTAGGGTCTCTACCAGTAGAGAGGTAGTTGTAGATCTATCCCAGAACTCTGGACTCATTTCGAATGGTCTGCCACCTAGACAAGTCTTGATAGGGACTCTGTTTGGAGGGAGGCTCTCCTGCCTTAACCAAGGTCATTTTTCTCCGCACCTCTTAGGCTTCGGCTGGCATAGGCGATGACCCTCTCTCGATTGTCTTGGACTTGTGATAGGACAGCCCCTAGGCCTTGGAAACTGGCATCAGTATAAAGGCGAAAGGGGTGATTATAGTCAGGATAGGCCAAGATTAGAGGTGACGTCAACAGGGTCTTCAAGGTGCGGAACACTGTCTCCTGACGTTCGGACCATTCCACAGGAAGTCTTCGGTTATAGTTCTCTCGGGGACACCCACGAAGCAACTCGTTGAGTGGTTCTGCTACTTGAGCAAAGTGGGGTATGAAGCGGCGGTAACAGCCAGCAAAACCGAGGAAACGTCTCACTTCCTTCACTGTTCTGGGAGTGCCCCAATTCTCCACAGCCGAGAGTATCCCTTCAGCACTTACGACATGTCCCAAGTAGTTCACACGTGGCTTGAGGAGATGACACTTAGATGGCTTTATCTTTAGGCCATGGTCAATCAGGACCTGGAACACTTCGGCGAGATGGTGAATGTGGTCCTCGTAAGTGCGTGAGTAGACGATCATGTCGTCAAGAGTAGGACACTTTGGAAGTTAACTTGACCGAGAAACCTCTCCATTTGACGTTGAAAAGTAGCGGGGGCGTTACACAGCCCGAAAGGCATGCTCGTGAACTCGTAAAACCCCCATTGGAGTAGTAAATGCCGTCTTTTCTCTATCTTCGGGAGCCATGGGTACCTGCCAATACCCGCTGGTGAGGTCCAATGTCGAAAAGTAGGCCGCTGAACCAAGAGCGGCGATAGGCGTCCTTATGCATAATAGTGTTCAGCTTCCTGTAGTCGACACAGAATCGTATATTGCCATCTTTTGTTTTGACGAGGACGATAGGAGCAGCCCATGGGCTTTGGCTCTCTTGGATAACGTTAGTGTCTTTCATCTTTTTAGTCAATTTTTTTACCTGCTGATAGCTGGCAGGAGGAATAGGCCGATGCTTTTCCTTGATAGGCGCATAATCCCCAGTGTTAATTCGATGTTGGACCAGGCCAGTCTTGCCAAAGTCAAGGGAATGTTTACTGAAGGCTTCATGATGACGCTTGGTAACTTTAAGTACACCATTGATACTCGGTGGGAGTGTTCGAGTCCCCAATATTTAGTTCATCAAACCAGGAGGTAGGAGCCTTGCTAGAGTCTCTTAGGGAAGTGCTAATAGACCTCTGGTGAGCGATAGTCCTCTCACATACAATATCTTCAGGGTCAAGCTGGTGCAGCATAGCAACCGTGGTGAACTTGTGCAGATAAACTGGGGAGTCACTGAGATTTACCAAGCGTACTGGCACCTGGCCATTGGAGACAGTCACGGACAGTCATTGGAGAAGTGGTTGACCTTTAATTTCAGTGGAGTCCAGCAGGGCTTCATAATCGGCATTGTCAAGGCCTGGGCGAACTCTACACAAGACGAGGGTCTCACTATTAGCTGGGATACTAATCGGGCGAGCGTCTCTAGTATGGACACGACAAATTTCTTTGCGATGATTGACAAACTTCAGTGCAGGATTAGAGAGCTAATTATCTTCTCTATTAACCCTTTGTTTGTGTTGCAGCATGTAAGAGAACACTGGGTCACTTACACACTGCAGTAAATAAAGGGTTAAGCAAAAGGTAGTCTGCTCCTGCACCTGTGTATATAACCATGAGGCTCCTAATAGGCTGTGGATGGACAGAACAAGCAGACATTGGCTTTCTCCTCTGCCAGTCACTGTTGTGGCTGCACGCAGGATTCTGCCTCTCGCCACAAGAGATTTTTTTTTTTGCCACATCACCGAATATATATATATATATATATATATATATATATATATATATATATATTAGTGTGTAGGGGGGCCCCATACAGTTTTTTGCTATGGGGCCCCATGAGTCCTGGCTACGCCCCTGGTCAGGGGTGACAGGAGTGTTGGCCAGTGTAGTGGTCTGTGTAGCTTGAATAGCTGGTACAGGTGAAGCAGCAGGTGAGGCTGTGATAGTTGGTGTCACGCCGGCCAGGTCTGGGTACCATGAGGTTGGAATACAGCTGGTACAGGAGGATGTCAGTTCCAATCACCCTCAGGGCCAGGGTTTTTAAGTCAAGGAAGGACATGTTGGGGTTCTGTGCGGCTAACATGCGCAGCTGACTTTGTATAAGTCTAGAGTCCACTCTATAAAGCGGTCGGTGATTATACTTTCAGCAGCTGAAGGGTCTATAGTGTCGACCTGTTGTAAGGCCCGGTAGGCAGATTGGTCTCTCAGTGTCTCATCTGGCTTCTGCCGTTTGTCATAGAATTTGAGACGGACCTCGGTGGGTGACTGTACCTCAAACTCCTTCCTCAGATGGTCAAGGATCTGCTGCACGCTGGATTTCTCAGTAGCTGGCCACGATCGTACCTCCTCAGCAGCGGGACCCTCAAGTTGTCCCAGAAGTAATTGTACCTGCTGGGTGGGAGAAAGTGAGACAAGTTCAAGAGTGCATGAAATCTTTTCCCTAGAGTGTGGGGTTCCCCTTTATAGCTCGGGAGACTGGAAGGCCCAATGAAGAACGGCACCCCTGTAGTGACTGTAGGTGCAGGAACAGTACCAGCGGCCATAGCTGGTGGGGTCAGGACCCTAGCAGACTATGTGGGAGGACTACCAGAGCCATCAGTCATTACTATTTGTGGTGGACATTGGGACAGAATCTGGTGCACTATGCCTTTAAGAAAGCTCCACTTAGCTGTGGTATCGGAGAGGCAGACAGGATCTAAAGAGCAGGAGACCTGTGCAGGCAGGAAGAATGGCGACAGGAATTGCAGTGACGAGCGGATGACTCGAGACAGTGGAGCGAAGAGCTGGAGCAGCGGTGCAGGGCTGCCGGTGCTTCGGTCAACAGGAATGCCGGAACCATGAACTTCTGGGCGGTGCGGCAGCAATCCTCTACCCCCCGGCAACTTAGGCTATATCCGAGCGGGTCTGTAGGCAGGGCCTGAGCGCAGCACGCGGGAAATTTAGCAGCGTAGAAATTAACCCCTTCCTCACAACAACACTTTGGGCAGAGTTTCTTTAGGGTTGTAGTGCACCTCTGGCACAACATAATTTATATCCTGTTCGTGACGCCAAGAAAGGCCATGCGGTGTACAGGTTGCCACTTGCAAGGGGGTATGGTCACGGTTATGGCACAAGGGTATGTGGCTAGTCCATGGGAACCTGAACACGCAGCACAATTCTTTGTTGCCCTTAGTCAAGGCACCAATGACGAGACCAATGCCAGGGTTCGGAAACAACGGTAGTTGTATGTTTATTTGAACAGCAACTCTATTAGCAACAGTCTCTGGATGCAACCAGGAACAATTGACTTGGCAATAGGCAGAATTAGTTATAACTGAAGAGATAGGTGGGGTTGCAATAGGCCGTGATACATAAGTGTCCCTTTGGTTAGGAAGAATCTTTACTGAGGATGGTGGTACCAGACCTTCTCTCCTGAGGACCAGAGAGGAAGCGACCTTCTCTCTTCAAGACTAGAGAGGAACTGACCTAAACCCAAACCAAAAGCTCAGTGGCTATTGAAATTGCTATGGTAGCAGGGAATTACGTGATACTAGGCCTCTTGCATCACCACCCCACATGACTGACACATAAGTGAACCAATATACATAGCAGGATTATAACAGAGTAAGATGCAATAACATATCTAACCACTGGGGGCAACATAAGACAAGCTTTTGCAGTGTCTATTACACTTTCCAGCACTAAACCAAGCAGAATACCCTTATAAAGAAAAGAACCTATGTGCTGGGACACTGCAGCTCTGCCAGGACCCTTGTCTGGGATCGAAGTCAGCTCAGTTCAGTTCCTCTAGTCTAAGACACATGTGGTCAGATGCAACCAGAGACACTTAGGGGGATATTTCTCAAACTGGTGTAAAGTAGAATTGTCTCAGTTGCCCCTAGCAACCAGATTCCACCTTTCATTTTTTAAAGAATCTGTTAGGAATGAAAAGTGGAATCTGATTGGTTGCTAGGGGCAACTTAGAAATTTCTACTTTACACCAGTTTGAGAAATCTCCTCCTCTCTTTCAGTACTTATACTATATCTATTATGCAGTGCTAGACACTACAGAGGGAGGAGAGTCTGAGAACATCCAAGCCCACGCTGTGAACCAGTCTAGATAGTGCAGGGCAGTATCCTGAGACACAAGAGGAACTAGCCTGGATAGTACAAAGCTACCTGAAGGTCTACGTATCCTATCTCGCAGTGCAGGTAACTGGGACACCCCCAGGAGGGTGGGCTTGTATCACCCTAGGAGGACAAGTCACTTGACACTGTAGGGCAGAAGGGGGTCAGACTAAAGTCTTTATGTTGCAGTGAAATGATAGAATCCAGGGATTTGATCAAATCCTGGGAAATTATGGAATGAACGCGCCGTTCCATCATTTCCCTAGTGATCTTATCAAATGTCTGACCCCTTTCAGGGAAATGACGGAATGAATGATCGAGGAGACGTTTGGCAGCGGAGGCAGACGGAGGAGCAGTGACTCTTTAAAGGGGTTGTCCAGACAAAAACATGGCCACTTTTCCCCCTCTCTTGTCTCCAGTTCAGGTGCGGTTTACAATTAAGCTCCATTTACTTCAATGGAACTGAGTTTCAAAACCCCACCCAAACTGGAGACAACAGTAGGGGGAAAGTGGCCATGTTTTTGTAGCGCTGGATAACCCCGTTAAGTAATGCTGGAGTGTTGAAAAGTTATTTTACATCTAGTTATTTGCCACTAGATGTCAGTATTGTACATATCTGAGTATTGCACAGCCAAAGTTACTAACGGGTTACTGTTTTTTCTTTTGTAGCACATGGATCTGTGAACCAATAGGAATCTTTTCTTCTCTCCTCCTATCCTATCTCTCTTTACACTTTCACCCACACTCCTCACCCACTAACAGCCCAGCTTATATGCACTGAAGGAAACAGTTACATGGGAAAAAAAAGGAAGCTCAGTCTTAGCTGGGTTCACACTGAGTTTTTGCATTCCGTTTTTTTTATCCGTTTTTTTCAAAAAACGGATGCATTTGTGTGCATCCGTTTTGATCTGTTTTTCCATTGACTTCCATTGTAAAAAACGGATTAAAACAAAAGTAGTGTCAGCTACCGTTTTGATCAGTTTTTTTTTACAATGGAAGTCAATGGAAAAACGGATCAAAACAGATGCACACAAATGCATCCGTTTTTTTCATCCGTTTTTTTTTTGCAAAAACGCAGTGTGAACCCAGCCTAAGTCAGGTTCTTGTGCGGAGAGGACGCAAGACAGGACACTCCCTGCTGCAGTCAAGCTGGCCCTGGCTCCTGCCAGATCCCCTGTCAGGGACAGAAGAACCAGACTCATTGTGCAGTCTAGGCTTAGACTCAGGCACATGCAGTGTTAAACCCTTCCAGGAGAGGACAAGTCAGAGACAACCTCCACCCACGCAGTGGACAAGGAGAAGTAACACAGCAGGACAGTATCCACAAGAGCCACAGAAGCTAGGAACTGTTCTTTTATCATTTATTTTACTCACCTTTATTATATTATATATGGGACCTCACGTATTTGGAATATTTTTCCCTTATTCAGTTACATAATGATTGGACACAATGATGCTGGCCACACCTACACATGTGCACCTAACTAATTGATTCATTATGTATAAGATATAACACTTGTTCTTATGTGTGTATTCACTGGCTTGAAAACGAGAGATCCAGAAATGTGCAGTCTAGGCTCAGGCACATGAATTAATTCCTTTCTCTCAAGCAACTATACAAAGCACTATACAGTGTTAAACCTCTCAGGAGAGGACCAGCCAACAGATAATCTCAACCCACGCCGAGGACAAAGAGAAGTCACAGTGCAGGACAGTATCCACTAGAGAGCCAAAGAGCTAGGATCTGATCCGGGTGGAGCAAAGTTGCAGTAAGCCTATGAACTCTCCCCCTGTCTCTCCTCCCGCCTTCTGTCTTTCCTCCCCCTTTCTGTCTCTCCTCCCCCTTTTTGTCTCTCCTCCCCCTCTTCCATCTCTCCCCTCCCCCCTTCTGTCCCTCCTATCTACCCCTCCATTCTATCTCTTCTCACCCCTTCTGTCTCTCCTCTACCCCCTTCTGTTTCTCCTCTCCCGCCTTACTGTCTCTCCTCTCTCCCCCCTTCTGCCTCTCCTCTCTCAGTCTTCGGTTTCTCCTCTCGCCCCTTTTCTGCCTCCCCCCCCCCATTTTTGTCTCTATAGGAGATAGATAATAGATAGATAGATAGATAGATAGATAAAGATAGGTAGTGTGGTGTCCTACCACGGGTGTTACTATTGGTTACACCCTTCAGAAAAGTCTGTACTTATTGTGCTAAAGTCGTGATGAAAGTAGTGATAAATTTTGCCACTAGATGTCGCTGTATTAGATATGTGTATTCAGATGCTGCACAGCTGAAGTTTGTAAAGGGTTATTGTTTGTTTGTATGTCACATGGATCTGCGGACCAGCAGGAATCTGTTCTTCTTCTCTCCTATCACTTCTTCCTTTGCACTCTTCACTCACTCGCAGCACACTTTAGATACGCTGAGGAAGTAGGTCACATGAGTGGAGAAAGTGCATGGGTCTTTTGTGTTGGACATTGTAGAGGAAAGACGCGAGCTATACAGCTCTCTATAGTGGTCCTCTCCGGGTCCTGGCCCTCTGCCAGGTCCCCTGCTCTGTTCAGTCTTAGTCAGAGCCCCGTACGGGTAGGACGTCAGACAGGACACAGCTAACAGTTTTCTTCTCAGTAACGCTACACAACACAATGCAGTGTTAAACCCCTTTCAAGAGAGGACAAGTCAGAGACAACATCAACCCACTCCGTGGACTAGGGGAGTCACAGAGCAGGACAGTATTCACAGACAGCAGTAAGCTAGGAACTGATCCGGATAGAGCAAAGTTGCAGTAAGCCTAGGAACTCTATCTCGCAACGTGGTTGTCAACAGGGAACCCTCAGCATTGCACTCATCCCAGGTAACAAGGTCTGGACCTTGTGTCACCCTCTAGGATGGATCCCCCAAATCTAGTGGGCATAAGGTGGTGTGAAGACTCAAAAGTCAATACACAGGCACAAGTATTCTCTTCTACTTCTAAGTATTCTTCTACCTCATCCTCCAACCTCCCGGCAGAGCACAGTACTACTTGGGTTGAGACTCTCACGACATCCTCCTCTCTGCTACTCTGCTTCTTTGTATCACTCAACACGCTACTCAGTCGGCACGACTGTATTCCTCACTTTATTCTTGTCGCAGATCTGGTTATCATGTTATCAAGTGTCTTATCAAGGGAACTATCAAGTGTAACTTATTTTGTCCATGCACAGCTGTATGTCTTGCTGCACACAAGTACCTTTCAAGTAAAACCAAGCTTATTTATGATAAAGAGACTCTGTGATTTTTCACCCCACACCGACACAGCGTACACTACAGCCTTGGGACATTTCCTCTTTCTGTAGGTGGCAGTTTCGATAGTCCGGGAGGGTCGCTACGCCTCTCTGGCCATCCATGATTACACTATCCCAAGGGACCCCGTAGCAGCCCGGCAGGACACTGACCACAGGGGAAAGGGGTACAGCCGGCCTAAACTAAAAGCAGTCATGCCATCACATCTGCGTGCCTCACTGGCGTCATGAAGTAACACCCCAAGGTCCGTCTGTATCTTGGCCAACCACCACCGGAGAGGCATCACACACTACCATCTAGCAAGTGACCAGCCAATCCTCCGACACAACATCACCGGGGATCACAGACGCATCTACCACAATAGGAGATAGATAGATAGATCTTAGATAGATAGATAGGAGATAGATAGATCTTAGAAAGATAGATAGGAGATAGATAGATAGATAGGAGATAGATAGATAGATAGATAGATAGGAGATAGATAGATAGATAGGAGATAGATAGATAGGAGATAGATAGATAGATAGATAGATAGATAGATAGATAGGAGATAGATAGGAGATAGATAGATAGATAGATAGATAGGAGATAGATAGGAGATAGATAGATAGATAGATAGATAGATAGATAGATAGATAGGAGATAGATAGATAGATAGATAGATAGATAGATAGGAGATAGATAGATAGATAGATAGGAGATAGATAGATAGGAGATAGATAGATAGATAGATAGATAGATAGATAGATAGATAGATAGGAGATAGATAGGAGATAGATAGATAGATAGATAGGAGATAGATAGATAGATAG
The DNA here is from genome assembly GCF_027789765.1 of Dendropsophus ebraccatus. NCBI lineage: Eukaryota > Metazoa > Chordata > Amphibia > Anura > Hylidae > Dendropsophus > Dendropsophus ebraccatus. The sequence goes on from NC_091464.1 coordinate 96,751,567, forward strand.
ATAGATAGATAGATAGATAGATAGGAGATAGATAGATAGATAGATAGATAGGAGATAGATAGATAGATAGATAGATAGGAGATAGATAGATAGATAGGAGATAGATAGATAGATAGGAGATAGATAGATAGGAGATAGATAGATAGATAGATAAGAGATAGATAGATGTGGTGAAGTTTCGCCACAAGATGTCGCTATTGTAAGTATATGTACTTAGTTGCTTCACAGCTGAAGTATGGAAAGGGTTATTGTTTGTTTATATGTCACATGGATCTGTGAACCAATGAGAGTCTTCTTCTTCTATCCTATCATTTCTTTTTTTTCTTCTTTTTGCACTCTTCACCCATTCACAGCACACCTTACAGGGAGCTGTAGATAGGAAATCACGTGGGTAAGGAAGTGTAGAGGTCTTTGGTCACTAGACTCTGTAGAGCCAAGACGCACCTAACAGTTTTTGTTCGAGTAACCTCACTCAGCACTATGCAGTGTTAAAACCTTTACAGAGGAGGACAAGTCAGAGATCATCTCAACTCACGCCGTGGACTAGGAGAGGCACAGTGCAGGACAGTATCCACAAAGGCAGGAAAACCTCCGAATTCCGTTCATCCCAGGTAACAAGTTCTAGTGCTTGTGTCATCCTCTAGGACGGGTCCCCCGACACTGGTAGGGCAATAGGTGGTTCATTCCGACAAGAGTTGATGCACGGGCACAAGTATTCTCTCTAATTATTCTTCTATTTCTATTTCATCCTCCAACATCCCGGCAGAGCACAGAACTACTTGGGTTGGGACTCTCAGGACACCCTCCTCTCTGATCCTCTGATTCTTCTTTGTACCTCTTAGCACGCAACCCAGTCAGCACGACTGTACCGCTCTCTACACTCTCACCACAGATCTGGATCCTGAACTATTAGGTGTCTTATTAAGTGTAAAAGTATTCTGTGAAGGTAAAGCTGTATGTTCTGCTGCACCCGAGTACCTTCATGGTAAACAAGATTTTATTTAGGGTAAAGTGACTCTGTGATCCTTCGCCCCGCACCGACACAGCACACACACACAGTCCTTGGGACATTTCCCCTTTCTGTGGGTGGCTGTACCAATAGTCTGGGAGGGTCACTGCTCCACTCTGGACCACCGTGATAAGTACCCAAGGGACCCCGTAGCCGCCTGGCAGGTCACTGACCACAGGGGAACAAAGTGTAACCAGCCCTCTCAAATAAAAGCAGGTGTGCCACCATACCTGTGTGCCCAACCGACACTGGCGTCACGACACAACAGGAGCTTACAGTCCATCAGTGTACTACCCCCATCATTCCTAACCGCAGGAGCTCACAATCTACAGCAATGCTTCTCAAATCCAGTCCTCAGGCCTCACCAACAGGTCATGTATTGAGGATTTCCCATACAGAGAACAGCTGTGCTAATACCTGATGCACTGAGTATAATTATATCACCTGTGAGATACTAAGGAAATCCTCGCCCCGCTCCTGTCTCCGTCTGTGCCGGCCGGCGCGCGTCCCCGCCTCCTAGGGCACGCGCGCGCCGGCTGTCTCAGATTTAAAGGGCCAGTCCGCCCCTAATTGGTAGTTGTACTAATCACTCCCTATAAATCCCAGCATGCCCTGTCCCTCGTGTTGGAGCCTCTATATGCTTCCCATAGCGTTTGGCCCAGCTCCCTGTTGTTCCTGACCTCTGTCCCTGTACCCAGTCCCTGTCCGCTGTCCCGGTCCCTAGCTCCTGTCCGCTGCTTAACACTTTGTTTCCTGAGTCCTGTCCGCCACCTGCGGTTACGCCTATAGACCTCTGCCTGCATTACCATCTGCCTACTGCTCCTGCCACGCCTCGCCTGCTGTCACTAGCAACCAAGCCAGGGGTAGCGACCTGGGGGTCGCCTGCCGCAGCAAGTCCATCCCGCCTTGCGGCGGGCTCTGGTGAAAACCAGCAGCCCCTTAGACTCCGCTCCCTCGTGAGGTTAGTGCCATCGCTAGTGACGGTACAGTGGATCCACGACTCCAGGCGTTACAATAAGAGACTATGGGGGAGGGCTGGCTACTATATAAGAGACTATTGGGGAGGGCTGGCTACTATATAAGAGACTATGGAGGAGGGCTGGCTACTATATAAGAGACTATAGGGGAGGGCTGGCTACTATATAAGAGACTATGGGGAGGGCTGGCTACTATATAAGAGACTATGGCGGGGCTGGCTACTATATAAGAGACTATGGGGGAGGGCGGGTTACTATATAAGAGACTATGAGGAGGGCTGGCTACTATATAAGAGACTACTGGGAAGGGGCTGGCTACTATATAAGAGACTATGGGGAGGGCTGGCTACTATATAAGAGACTATTGGGGAGGGCTGGCTACTATATAAGAGACTATGAGGGAGGGCTGGATACTATATAAGAGACTATGGGGGAGGGCTGGCTACTATATAAGAGACTATGGGGGAGGGCGGGCTACTATATAAGAGACTATGGGGGAGGGCTGGCTACTATATAAGAGACTATGGGGGAGGGTTGGCTACTATATTTGAGACTATGGGGGAGGGCGGGCTACTATATAAGAGACAATGGGGGAGAGCTGACTACTATTTGGACACTATTGGAAGGGCAATTTTGGTTGGGTTGGCATTTACATGGGGTAATTTTAGGGGGGGCTATTACAAGGGTTGGGGTTTAATCATATCATATAACAATTTTTCATGTCATTTATCATGCACAGTGCACAGCGCTGGGAGACGCACACCACTGACAGTGCCAGGACAGCGGCTTCAGATTCGCGCTTCAATAATCATCAAGGTTGGCCCGCGACTTTGTCCAATTTTTTTATTTTGGCCCACTGTGTATTTGAGTTTGACTCCCCTGTATTACACGGAGCGATGAGCTGCAGACCGCCGCCGCCAGTAGTATATAGCCCCGCTGTGTGCTCTCCCCCAGTAGTATATAGCCCCCCATGTGCGCTCTCCCCCTCCCAATTATGCCCCCAGTGTGGTCTCCCCCTCCCATATAGCCCCCCTGTGTGCTCTGGGGTATAAAATTGGATGTAACTCAGGATCAGTAATGTGATGTATGTACACAGTGACCCCACCAGCAGAATAGTGAGTGCAGCTCCAATTAGTTTTGGGTGTGGTCCTGCTCTGAGAGGCTGTGCGAGTCTGCTGCTCCTGAGCTCCAAGCAAGCAAGATCTGCCCCTGGGCCTGCTCTCTCCTCCCCAGGGAGGGAGCAGGTTTCCAGGCATGAGCGAGGGAGGCGAGGTCCAGGCTTCTGTTTCCCGAGGTAGGCCGCCGGGGAGCAGGAGAAGCCAGCAAGCGGCCTGTACACCTGAGGATTCGGGGATGAGTCGTTCCACCAGGAGTCGCAGTAATTCCATTCCTACTCTCCCCACTGAGGCTGTGGACAACCGAAGAAGCCGAAAGGTTTCCAAAAAGGAAGAATCCACCTCAGGAAAGCAGAGTGCCACCAGCAGAAAGCCAGGTACTTCTGGGGGAAAGCTGAGTGCTCACGGGGGTGAAGCCGACCTCGGTGAGGAAGGCTGGGGAGTGCAGAGGGCCCGGGAGTCTCTCTCCACCTATGGCTCCCGGGTCATGAGCCACCTCCGTGAGTATGAAGAAGCCAGCAAGTCTCTAAGAAGGGTCCGGGCAGAACTGCGCTACGCACGTGCCAGGGCCAACCAGGCTACAAAGAGGAAGAAGTCTGAGATCCAGGCGGAAGTAAATAGACTTGAAGGTGAAATAAGGAGAGGATTTGGAGGAGAGAAAAGCGGAGATACGGGAGATGAGTGGTGGATTTAAGGAAAAACTTATAAATGATGACCGTTTCCGGGAGATGGCTGATAACAGAGAAAGAAGGTTGATGGGGTTGCAACCTGAAAGCCAGGTGGATGATTATGATGATGACGACAACAACAACAATGAGATGGATGAAGATCAACAGCCAGACCCACCTGGCAGCCTGCAGCAACACCAGCAGGCTCCGTACAGTGGGCCCCCTGCACAGCAGCCGGTGGTGACACCTGCCGACTCAGGGGAGGACAGTGACAGCAGCGGCCAGGGAGGGGCGCTCATGGCCCAGATCAGGATGATCGAGTCCCCAGTGTGCCCTCAGAACTTTGTGTTTGGAAATGAACTCCCAGAGGAGGCACCTGGGGGCAAGAAGGAAAAGACCAAGGCAAAGCAGCAAGAAGTGTTGAGTTATATCTACACCCCCCTCTCTGAGACCCCTGAGCCGGCCGCAGGGTCCGTTCATTGTGCGAGCCCCGTTACCCAGCCCCTGTTCTGTAGTGGACTCGGTGCAAAGGTGCGGGGAGAATACAGATACTAAAAGGGCGCTGAGCTCCAGCCTTGTTTGTAGTAACAGGGATGGAGCAGAGAAGGCATCGGCCAAACGGCCGGACAGTGAGGGTGGCCCAGTGGTGGGCAAAAAGGCAGACTCCGGTTCTGTTGTTCGCTCCCCTGTGGGAGGGGGGGGTGACTCAGTGCCGGAGGTAGTTGAGGTGGCTCCAGACGCTCCCAATAAGACAGGCCGAATAAAAACTGTAAAAAGGGAAATTTTGTTTTGTATTGGCGCCGCTGATCCCACTGATCAGCGGCACTTGGACAATGCTAAAGACACTGCTGATGAGGCGGAGGGCACTAAAAAGAACAGAGTTGGGATGGTCTCTAGACCGGGCAAGCAGGCCGTCCGGTCCCTTAAAGGGCCAGTGGAGGTTGTCCCAGCTCTAGTGCCCCGGGATGCTGAGGCAAAAAGGATAGCAAGAACAAAAGACTCATTATCATCCTGTGCTGCATCTGCTGCTGGTCCAGCCAGTGTAAATGAGGGAGGGGATGGGGGTGCGGGGTGTATGAATGATGAAGTGATGGAGGGTGGGGTGACCAGGGGCAGTGTTATTGGGGGTGGTAGTGATGGTGTTATGGGGGGTGGTGATGTTGTTATTGGGGGTGGGAATGATGTGATCGGGGAAAATGTTATTGCAGGTGGTGGTAATGTTACTGGGGACAATGTCATTGAAGATGGTGATGCTGTTATTGGGGGTGGTGGTGATGTTATGGGGAGGATTGGGGAAGTTACTAGAGACAATGTTATTGGGGGAGGTGGTGATGGTGGTGTAGGGGCAGGGACTGGTCCGGTTGCACCCCCAGCAGTGACGGCCCCTAGGAGAATTTATGCGGGGGCCGCTGCTGCTGGGGGAGGTAGAATGCCCTCCTCGTCTCCAGGCTCTGGGGAAGGCATGTTGCGACGGCGTTTCCTGGAGGCTCTTAAGAAGGGGGAAAGATCGATCAATGTAGAGGGAAGAGAGGTTGATCTATCCTACTGGATAGACAGGCATGGCCTTGCTGCCTTCCGAGAACAAAGAGGAGGGGAAACCACTTCCCTTCCAACAGCCGGGCAGGGTGGTTTCCGTAGGAATGTGGTTCGTCTTCGGTGGCGGGGCAGTGATACATGTCCTTCAAGGACCAAGGTGGTTGAGCTCCTGCTGAAGATGAGCTTCAAGGCAACTGACATCTATGCTTTGATACATCCTCATGGTACACCCGAGTTCGATATCAGTTTTGTTCGGCCGGAGGGGCTTGAGCTTTTCTGGTCAAACTATGAATTGATAAAGAACGAGCCCGGCTGGCGGGACTTTGCCGTGCAGGCATTGTCTCGCCAAAATGAAGTCAAGAGAGTGACCGTCTTGACCCGTAATGAGTCACTCTCTTGTGTGGATATCATGACATGGTTAGGGCGGTACGGTGAGGTCATTGGTATTCCACAAAAAAATAGGGATGAGTTTGGCATCTGGTCAGGGGCCTGGACTTTTGTGGTAAAACTCAGACGTTCAGGAAATACAGTTACCCATATTCCATCTTCTGCCTTCCTCGGGAGAGATCGTATTCAGATCTTCTACCAGGGTCAGCCGAAGCTTTGTCACAGGTGCGGCGACCCCACACACTTCAGTGCCAACTGTACGGTACAGAAATGTTCCTTGTGTGGGGGTGTAGGCCATCATGCTGCATCTTGTGCGGAGATTAGGTGTCACCTGTGTGGTGACTTAGGTCACCCTTTCAGTCGTTGTCCTCGTTCCTTTGCCAATGCGGTCTTGGCCCCGGCGGGTGAAGGCCATGAGCTGGAATCTGCTGGGGAGGGGACTAGCAGAGGTGGAGGAGCTGAGGGGCCAGTGAGGAATAGCAAGAAGACGACACCAGCCAGACTGAGGCGTCTTGATAAGCGCCAAAAGGAGAGGGCCATGGGGGAATCCCGAGTTACTGGGAGAACCTCTGGTCCTGTCCCAGAGGCCAATCATGCTGCTGAGGCCCTGAGGGATGATGAACTGAATGAGGAGGTCAGGAGGTTGCGTAGAGAGGAAGGTGCTGTCACCCCTGAGTCGTCCCATTGTGAGAGCGCGAATGAGGATGACGGGGAGGGATGGCAGGAGAAGAAACGTAAGGGGGGTACAAGTAGAAAAAAGGGAGATTTGAGATCTTCTCCTACCCTGGTCCAGGTGCCAAAGGAAGGTGAGACTTGCTCCCCTCTGATCGGTCTTTCTAATCAGTTCCAAGCCCTCAACATCTCTTCCTCTCCAGAGGAGGAAGCTGACGGTGAGGTTCTGAAGGTGGCGGCAAAGCCTCCAGGGGGCGCTGAGTCTTTTTCTCCTGGGGAGGTTGTGTCCTCAGGGGAGGGGACTGGCCCGGAGTCTGGGGACGAGGACGGTAATATTGATAGGCCTGGTGATATGGACACTTCAGTATCACTAAAAAGGGTTATGAGTTCTTCTGACGTGGAGTGTGAGGAGGGTAAGAAAGGGGGTGGGAAGAAGAAAGCCATCGAACTCAATCACCCATGATGGCGGCATCCTCTCCGTTGACGCTGGCTTCCATTAATGTAGCCAGCATTAAGTCAGATACGGCTAGATTTGCGGCCTATGATTATTTTGCCCCTGTTAATGCTGACATTTTCTTTTTGCAGGAGACCAGGCTAACAGACATGTCATCTATATTTAAAGCCAGAAGGGAATGGAGGAATGGGCCCTCCTACTGGTCTCTTGCGGCGGAGCTGTATAGCGGGGTGGCGGTCCTTTTTGCCGCACCGGTAGAATGCCGACGGGTTATTGAGTTAGAAATGGGGAGGTGCCTGATTCTAGATGTCCTCATGAAGGGACACGAACTTCGCCTTATTAACATCTATGGTCCACAGTCCAAGTGGGATCGGAAGTGTCTCTTTATGAGGATCAAGCCCTATCTTTTTACAAGTCGGCAGGTGGTCTTTGGAGGGGACTTCAATGCTGTCACGAGGCCCCAGGATAGGGGAGGTTCCAGAGACAAGCTGACTTATGATGGCGTCGCCCTGAATAGTATAGCTAGTGAGGCTCGCCTGGTGGATGTTCACATCCGGCATACACCAGGCCACACGGGATTCACCTATCATAGGGGTAGTTGTAGGTCCAGGATAGACAGGTTTTATTTAAAGGAGGAAGCCGTCTCTTCAGCGGTGTCCGTTGTTGAGGTGGAGTTCTCCGACCACTGTTTAATTTTGTTTTCTCTGAATGTTACAGAGACCCCCCGGATGGGTAGAGGCTACTGGAAGCTCAATTCGTCTCTCTTGGAAGAAGTGGAAATAAGACAGTCCTTTGAGGATTTTCTTCAGAGCCAGGTACCATTGCTGGGCCTTTGTAGCAGTAAGTCAGAGTGGTGGGAGATGTTCAAAAAAAGGGTTGCAAGATTCTTCCGCCAGCTCTCGAGCCTCAGGAGTCTGGACAGGTATCGCTTGTACCAGGGCCTGAGGAAGAAACTTGAACGTCTTGTCTCGACTGGAGGTAGTCGTGATAATATCTCCAGAGTGAAAGCCTTGCTAATGAAGTGCCAGTATGATAGACACGCATCTTTGGTTTTTGAGAGGGACTATGGGAAGTACCGCTCGCCCGACCCTTACAGAAACTGCAAGATGTCAGTGAATAGTAAAATCGTCTCAGGACTGATTGATAGTACAGGATCCCTGAAAAGGTCCAGATCAGGGATCCTGGAGGTCGTCAGATCCTTTTACTCGCACCTCTTGGGGAGGAAGGATCTAGATCGGGATAAGGCCTCAGCTTTCTTGACTGAAACCGTCCCTGAACCAGGGGTAGACCCCTCTCTTGATGTTTTGACAGAGATGATCCAAGAAGAGGAAGTCAGGGTGGCTATTGATGGCCTTGCCCTCAAGAAGTCACCCGGTCCAGATGGCTTAACATCTGAGTTCTATAAGACCTTTAAGGACACTTTGGTTCCCCTCTTGACTGAGGTATTCAATGAGTGTCTCTCCTCGGGCACTCTGCCGAGGTCAATGAGGAGGTCAGCCTTGATCATCTTGTCAAAGGGTAAAGACCCGTCCCGCATTGAGAATTGGCGTCCCATAGCGCTTCTCAGTGCGGACAGAAAGATTCTGGCAAAAGTGCTGTTTAATCGGCTGGTGAAGTTTGCGCCCCAGCTCCTTTCGGGGGCCCAACATTGCTCTGTTCCAGGCCGCAGTACCTTTAGTGCTGTGCTCGGTGTCCGGGAGGCTGTGGAGCAGGGTAGGGCGGGTCACTGGAAGGGGTACTTGCTGTCCTTGGATCAGGCAAAAGCAATTGATCGGGTTAACCATGAGTACCTCTGGTCTGTTCTTCTGAGATATGGCCTGCCGGGGGGGTTTGTTGATTGGCTTAAGACCTTGTATACAGGGGCAGAGAGTTTCCCGCTTGTGAATGGTTGGATTGGCCGCTCTTTTGAGGTTGGGTCTGGTGTCCGTCAGGGTTGCCCTTTGAGCCCACTGTTGTACGTGTTTGCAATTGATCCTTTCCTTAGGAGGATTGATTGTGGACCGTTGGCAGGGGTGAGAATGGACCCTGCGGTGCCGGATTCCACTCTGAGGGTGGTAGCGTACGCCGATGATGTCACCATATTCGTCTCCTCGCAAGAGGAGGTGCAGTGTGTGATGTCAGAGGTGGAGCGCTACTCAGAGGCATCTGGGTCCAAGATCAACCAGGATAAGTGTGAGAGTCTCTGGCTGGGAGGTGGAGATCCTGGATTTGATCTCCCGGACACCATTCCAGAGCCCCAGGAGTCTGCAAAAGTCCTCGGCATCGAATTCGGCCAAGGGGATTACCCCAAACAAAACTGGGACAGCAGGCTTAAGATCGCCGCTCAGAAGGTGGATCAGTGGAAGGGTTGGTCTTTGACCCTCAGGGAAAGGGTTAACCTGATCAAAACTTTCCTGCTCCCTTTGCTGATATATCTGGGCAGTGTTTGCATTTTGCCAGAACCATTCTGGACTCGGGTCTACAGTGTGTTCTTCCAACTGTTATGGGGGAATAGACTGAACCTAGTCAAGAGGGAGGTTACTTACCGTACGAGGAGACAAGGGGGGTTGTGTATGGTCAACCCCGTGGTGTTCCTGGTGAATACCTTTCTTAAGACCAACATTGCAAACCTCTGGAAAGAGGGCTCCTCCGTGGGTATTCTCCTGTAGGGGATGGTTTCGGCCTTTCTTCCAGGAATGGGAGACAGGAGGGCAAGTGAAGGATCTCCGCACACCACACGGGCATCTTCCGGCTTATGCTACCCTGGTTCTGAAGGTCATTCGTCAGTGGGGTTTGGGGATGTGGGAGATTAGGACTCTGTCGAGGAAATTCCTTGACAATAGGGTCCTGTCGTCCCATTTCCAGAAGCCGCTGGCGCTCAAGGATTGCCCAAGCCGGGATCTGGAGGTTGGTTTGGGCCTATTGAATTCCATCAGGATCCCCTTGAAGTTTTGGGACTTGGCTTGGCGCTGCTTCCATGGGAAACTGTATGTGAGGGAAAATCTGAAGTGCAGGAGCTCTGAGGATCGGGGATGTCCCCGGGAGGAGTGTGGAGGCATGCTGGAAAGCATGGAGCATTTTCTGCTTCATTGTCCCTTTAATACAGAGGTTTACAACAGGGTGGGCGCTTCCATCGGGTGGCCCAGGTTGGCCCATCTCTCCTATGCGGAATGGGCCTATGGAGCATTCAGAAACCTTGGTGGCTGGGACTGGAGCACTTTATTCCTAGTCAGCCTAGTGGTCAGGTACCACACGTGGAGTGCACGGTGTTTAGTATCGACGCAGCGTAAAATCCTCCCTGTGGATGAGGTGGTTAGGGGCACACTCGGTGACCTGGTGAAGGTGCGTTCTCTGGAGTACGAGAGGCTGGGGGCTGGTAGGGCCTCTTGTCTTTGGAGGGGCTCTGCCTTTAAGGTTCCTTAGCCTGCGTCTCCTCTCCTGGTGGTAGGCTGATGCTGGCACATTAGTCTTTTGTTTTGTGCTATAGCTGTATAGGAATATAGGGCTTGCAGGTACTGATCTTGGGCTTTCGGGTTGTGTGTGGGGCTGAGAAGCCTCAATATGGTTTGCTGTGTATGTTTCTGTATATTATTAGTGTGTATATTGTTAATGTGTTTATTTGTGTATATAGTTTGCATAGTTTGTGTTGGGTCTCCACCTAGGGTTGGGGTTTAGTGTTAGGTTGGGTGGTGGGTTATATGGGGGGAGGGGGTTTCTGGGGACTTTGGTATAAACAGAAAATCCTGGGCTGGTTCATGAACGTCTGTTATCATGTACTGGGGGCATGGGATGCGGGACCAGCTCAGGGCCAAAAAAAAAAAAAAAAGAAAAAAAAAAAAGAAATGAATGAATAAATAAATAAATAAAAATTATAAAAATGTTTTGGTGTTTGGTGTAGGGATCTATGTATGTATTTATTTATTTTTGCATTTATTTTTGGGGAACGCAACCGGACCAGGGGATTAATGTAGTATAGAGTATAGTTATAGTTATGTTAGCTATGGTTAGTTAAATTATGAGTTTTGATAGTGTTGTTAGTCTAGTTTGCACGTGTGGGGGATAATACAGCGGTGTGTTTGGCGAGTGTGAGGCTGGACCAGCCAATACGTTTATGGACTTTTATGCACTTGTATATATTGTACAGTTATCTTATTTTGTTGGTTTGTTGTTATGTTTTATATTTTTAAATAAAAGATCTACAGGATGTAACTCAGGATCAGTAATGTAATGTATGTACAAAGTGACCCCAACAGCAGAATAGTGAGTGCAGCTCTGGAGCATAATATAGGATGTAACTCAGTAATGTAATGTATGTACACAGTGACCTCACAGAATTTGATACAATATAAAACTATATTACCATGAAGAGAACAGTATACAGGAAATTAGTCATGTTATAGATGTACTTCCAGTGTATGATGGGAGAAGTAGTTCTTGTCCGTAATCACATGATGCTGCAACACAATCATCTTTCTCTGGTCACACGTTAAAGGGCCAGTGTCCATTCATCTGCCCATCAGTATAAACCATGGATTTATGAACTGCAATGTGATTGGCTGCTCTTCCTAATGGTTTATAAATAATTTGTCAGTACAGAGTGAGAGGGCACTGGTCAGCAGTGACAAGAGGGTGGGTACTAACCATCACTAACAGGAGGGCGAGGGCAGGCACTCGCTAGCACTGACAGGAAGGCGGGCGGGCTCTCATGAGCAGTTTAGGGAAATGACAATATAGGGTGGGGTGGACATTCGACAGGAGGGCAGGGACAGGCACACGTCCGCAGTGACAGGAGGGCAGGGACAGGCACACGTCCGCAGTGACAGGAGGGCAGGGACAGGCACACGTCCGCAGTGACAGGAGGGCAGGGACAGGCACACGTCCGCAGTGACAGGAGGGCAGGGACAGGCACACGTCCGCAGTGACAGGAGGGCAGGGACAGGCACACGTCCGCAGTGACAGGAGGGCAGGGACAGGCACACGTCCGCAGTGACAGGAGGGCAGGGACAGGCACACGTCCGCAGTGACAGGAGGGCAGGGACAGGCACACGTCCGCAGTGACAGGAGGGCAGGGACAGGCACACGTCCGCAGTGACAGGAGGGCAGGGGCAAGTACTTCAGCAGTGACAGGAGATGGGGATCTAATTTAGAGGTACCATCACCTCAGCCCGACCATCCTGCAGACAGTGTCGTACACTGGAGCTGCCATCTCTCGTGCCCGATGAGTCCCGCGGGTTAGCACCTCTGTAAGATAGCCTGTGTCCCCCCGGAGTCTGTGGATCTCTTCCCGGATGGGCACCAGCTTGGCGATCACCGCCTCCGCCACCACCAGCTTGTACTGTGCAGTGTCCAGCCCCCGGCTCTGCCGCACCACCTCCTTGGGGGTCAGGCCGCTCACAGCACTGTGGATAGCCACCAGGTTGGAGACGCCTGCACGCGTCTCAGGGTCGTAGGTCACCTCAGAGGTGAAGTCCGTCACAGCCTTGCGGAATTTCAGGACAATATCCTCTGGGGCGTCCGTCAGCCGTACTGTGGCCAGGGGCTGGGGGTCCGATTTTGACATCTTCACCGAGGGGTCTCGTAGGGAGCGGATCTTCTTGGCGTTGCCTGTCAACAATTCACACAAGGTGATGTGTCAGATGATGTGCCCTTCTCATGTGCTCCTCAGAACTAGTGACCAAGCTTTCCCCCATCCCCGAAAGATTAATCCCTCCAGCAAAACAACATAAGTAGATGCCCTATAACAATTAGTAACTCTCAGGTGTCCAGGAGAGCTGGGTGGTTACTCTCCAGGGGGTCATCACAGCAACTATACTGGTTGTCACCCGACTCTCTCACACTCCTCTCCTCTGGATTGTATCTCAGTATACTGGCTGTCACCCGACTCTCTCACGCTCCTCTGGGTTGTATCTCAGTATACTGGCTGTCACCCGGCTCTCTCACGCTCCTCTCCTCTGGGTTGTATCTCAGTATACTGGTTGTCACCCGACTCTCTCACACTCCTCTCCTCTGGGTTGTATCTCAGTATACTGGTTGTCACCCGACTCTCTCACACTCCTCTCCTCTGGGTTGTATCTCAGTATACTGGTTGTCACCCGACTCTCTCACACTCCTCTCCTCTGGGTTGTATCTCAGTATACCGGTTGTCACCCGACTCTCTCACACTCCTCTCCTCTGGGTTGTATCTCAGTATACTGGTTGTCACCCGACTCTCTCACACTCCTCTCCTCTGGGTTGTATCTCAGTATACCGGTTCTCACCCGACTCTCTCACACTCCTCTCCTCTGGGTTGTATCTCAGTATACTGGCTGTCACCCGGCTCTCTCACGCTCCTCTCCTCTGGGTTGTATCTCAGTATACTGGTTGTCACCCGACTCTCTCACACTCCTCTCCTCTGGGTTGTATCTCAGTATACTGGTTGTCACCCGACTCTCTCACACTCCTCTCCTCTGGGTTGTATCTCAGTATACTGGTTGTCACCCGACTCTCTCACACTCCTCTCCTCTGGGTTGTATCTCAGTATACTGGCTGTCACCCGGCTCTCTCACACTCCTCTGGGTTGTATCTCAGTATACTGGTTGTCACCCGACTCTCTCACACTCCTCTCCTCTGGGTTGTATCTCAGTATACTGGCTGTCACCCGGCTCTCTCACACTCCTCTGGGTTGTATCTCAGTATACTGGTTGTCACCCGACTCTCTCACACTCCTCTCCTCTGGGTTGTATCTCAGTATACTGGTTGTCACCCGACTCTCTCACACTCCTCTGGGTTGTATCTCAGTATACTGGTTGTCACCCGACTCTCTCACACTCCTCTCCTCTGGGTTGTATCTCAGTATACTGGTTGTCACCCGACTCTCTCACACTCCTCTCCTCTGGATTGTATCTCAGTATACCGGTTGTCACCCGACTCTCTCACGCTCCTCTCCTCTGGGTTGTATCTCAGTATACTGGTTGTCACCCGACTCTCTCACACTCCTCTCCTCTGGGTTGTATCTCAGTATACTGGCTGTCACCCGGCTCTCTCACACTCCTCTGGGTTGTATCTCAGTATACTGGTTGTCACCCGACTCTCTCACACTCCTCTCCTCTCGGTTGTATCTCAGTATACTGGCTGTCACCCGGCTCTCTCACACTCCTCTGGGTTGTATCTCAGTATACTGGTTGTCACCCGACTCTCTCACACTCCTCTCCTCTGGGTTGTATCTCAGTATACCGGTTGTCACCCGACTCTCTCACACTCCTCTCCTCTGGATTGTATCTCAGTATACCGGTTGTCACCCGACTCTCTCACGCTCCTCTCCTCTGGGTTGTATCTCAGTATACTGGTTGTCACCCGACTCTCTCACGCTCCTCTCCTCTGGGTTGTATCTCAGTATACTGGTTGTCACCCGGCTCTCTCACACTCCTCTGGGTTGTATCTCAGTATACTGGCTGTCACCCGGCTCTCTCACACTCCTCTGGGTTGTATCTCAGTATACCGGTTGTCACCCGACACTCTCACGCTCCTCTCCTCTGGGTTGTATCTCAGTATACTGGTTGTCACCCGACTCTCTCACGCTCCTCTCCTCTGGGTTGTATCTCAGTATACTGGTTGTCACCCGACTCTCTCACGCTCCTCTCCTCTGGGTTGTATCTCAGTATACTGGTTGTCACCCGGCTCTCTCACACTCCTCTGGGTTGTATCTCAGTATACTGGCTGTCACCCGGCTCTCTCACACTCCTCTGGGTTGTATCTCAGTATACTGGTTGTCACCCGACTCTCTCACACTCCTCTCCTCTGGGTTGTATCTCAGTATACTGGTTGTCACCCGACTCTCTCACACTCCTCTCCTCTGGGTTGTATCTCAGTATACTGGCTGTCACCCGGCTCTCTCACACTCCTCTGGGTTGTATCTCAGTATACTGGTTGTCACCCGACTCTCTCACACTCCTCTCCTCTGGGTTGTATCTCAGTATACTGGCTGTCACCCGGCTCTCTCACACTCCTCTGGGTTGTATCTCAGTATACTGGTTGTCACCCGACTCTCTCACACTCCTCTCCTCTGGGTTGTATCTCAGTATACTGGTTGTCACCCGACTCTCTCACACTCCTCTGGGTTGTATCTCAGTATACTGGTTGTCACCCGACTCTCTCACACTCCTCTCCTCTGGGTTGTATCTCAGTATACTGGTTGTCACCCGACTCTCTCACACTCCTCTGGGTTGTATCTCAGTATACTGGTTGTCACCCGACTCTCTCACACTCCTCTCCTCTGGGTTGTATCTCAGTATACTGGTTGTCACCCGACTCTCTCACACTCCTCTCCTCTGGATTGTATCTCAGTATACCGGTTGTCACCCGACTCTCTCACGCTCCTCTCCTCTGGGTTGTATCTCAGTATACTGGTTGTCACCCGGCTCTCTCACACTCCTCTCCTCTGGGTTGTATCTCAGTATACTGGTTGTCACCCGGCTCTCTCACACTCCTCTGGGTTGTATCTCAGTATACTGGCTGTCACCCGGCTCTCTCACACTCCTCTGGGTTGTATCTCAGTATACTGGTTGTCACCCGACTCTCTCACACTCCTCTCTTCTGGGTTGTATCTCAGTATACTGGTTGTCACCCGACTCTCTCACACTCCTCTCCTCTGGATTGTATCTCAGTATACCGGTTGTCACCCGACTCTCTCACGCTCCTCTCCTCTGGGTTGTATCTCAGTATACTGGTTGTCACCCGACTCTCTCACACTCCTCTCCTCTGGGTTGTATCTCAGTATACTGGCTGTCACCCGGCTCTCTCACACTCCTCTAGGTTGTATCTCAGTATACTGGCTGTCACCCGGCTCTCTCACACTCCTCTGGGTTGTATCTCAGTATACTGGTTGTCACCCGACTCTCTCACACTCCTCTCCTCTGGGTTGTATCTCAGTATACTGGTTGTCACCCGACTCTCTCACACTCCTCTCCTCTGGATTGTATCTCAGTATACCGGTTGTCACCCGACTCTCTCACGCTCCTCTCCTCTGGGTTGTATCTCAGTATACTGGTTGTCACCCGACTCTCTCACGCTCCTCTCCTCTGGGTTGTATCTCAGTATACTGGTTGTCACCCGACTCTCTCACGCTCCTCTCCTCTGGGTTGTATCTCAGTATACTGGTTGTCACCCGGCTCTCTCACACTCCTCTGGGTTGTATCTCAGTATACTGGCTGTCACCCGGCTCTCTCACACTCCTCTGGGTTGTATCTCAGTATACCGGTTGTCACCCGACACTCTCACGCTCCTCTCCTCTGGGTTGTATCTCAGTATACTGGTTGTCACCCGACTCTCTCACGCTCCTCTCCTCTGGGTTGTATCTCAGTATACTGGCTGTCACCCGACTCTCTTACACTCCTCTGGGTTGTATCTCAGTATACTGGTTGTCACCCGACTCTCTCACGCTCCTCTCCTCTGGGTTGTATCTCAGTATACTGGTTGTCACCCGGCTCTCTCACACTCCTCTGGGTTGTATCTCAGTATACTGGTTGTCATCCGGCTCTCTCACACTCCTCTCCTCTGGGTTGTATCTCAGTATACTGGCTGTCACCCGACTGTCTCACGCTCCTCTCCTCTGGGTTGTATCTGAGTATACTGGTTGTCACCCGGCTCACACTCCTCTGGGTTGTATCTCAGTATACTGGTTGTCACCCGACTCTCTCACACTCCTCTGGGTTGTATCTCAGTATACTGGTTGTCACCCGGCTCTCTCACACTCCTCTCCTCTGGGTTGTATCTCAGTATACCGGTTGTCACCCGACTCTCACACTCCTCTGGGTTGTATCTCCGTATACTGGTTGTCACCCGGCTCTCTCACACTCCTCTGGGTTGTATCTCCGTATACTGGTTGTCACCCGGCTCTCTCACACTCCTCTGGGTTGTATCTCCGTATACTGGTTGTCACCCGGCTCTCTCACACTCCTCTGGGTTGTATCTCAGTATACTGGTTGTCACCCGGCTCTCTCACACTCCTCTCCTCTGGGTTGTATCTCCGTATACTGGTTGTCACCCGGCTCTCTCACACTCCTCTCCTCTGGGTTGTATCTCAGTATACTGGTTGTCACCCAGCTTTCCCAGACACGGATACGGAGCTGATAGTTGGACTGGATTACAGCAATGGATCATGGCCACCACTCACTCATTAAAGCTCGGGGGATGGGGAAGAATTCTCCATAACGTCGATTGAAGATCCGCGCCAGATCCTGCGTCAGCTCTAAGTGCTGCACCTGATCTTCCCCGACCGGAACGTGTGTGGAACTGCAACGTACAGAGATCGGCGTTATATCATCAGGACCGACGTATCCCAAGCCCTGACACATTTCAGGTCCCTAACAGAGACGTCATTAGGGGCCGGATCATATGACATGGTGTCCCCACCCCCCAGGACTTACTGGTAGAGCAGAATGTCAGCCGCCTGCAGCACCGGATAGATGAACAGCCCCACGCTCCCATCATTCTGACTCTTCATCTGACAAATCATCAAAAACAACTCATCAGCTGTGACTAATGTGCAAAATGCTAAACGCAGCTTTGGCTGTGGCTAGTGTCCCGAGTGCTGAATGCAGCTATGGCTGGGACTAGTGTGTAGAATGCTGAATGCAGCTCTGGCTGTGAACAGTATGCAGAATGCAGCTCTGGCTGTGACTAGTGTGCAGAATAATGAATGCAGCTTTGGCTGTGACTAGTGTGCAGAATAATGAATGCAGCTTTGGCTGTGACTAGTGTGCAGAATAATGAATGCAGCTTTGGCTGTGACTAGTGTCCCGAGTGCTGAACGCAGCTCTGGCTGTGACTAGTGTGCAGAATAATGAATGCAGCTTTGGCTGTGACTAGTGTCCTGAGTGCTGAACGCAGCTCTGGCTGTGACTAGTGTGCAGAATAATGAATGCAGCTCTGGCTGTGACTGGAGGACCAGAATGCCGCTGTGGAGCATGACACAATGTAAATGCAGCAGTCACCAGCTTGGCTGTCTGGGAGCCTTACCTTCCACTGGGGCAGATGGCGGAGCCGTGGCATGGAGGTGACACAGCTGAGCACCCAGCCGAGCTCTGCATGCTCCGGGACCTGGAGGGGACACAGCAACAGATATGGGGTGAGGGATGAGTACAAGAACAATCCCCCCCGCATGGAGCCAGCACTTACCTGGGACTGCTGGAAGAGGCAGCTCTTGTCAGGGTCCACCCCGCAGGCCAGCAGGCAGGCGGCCATGTCCAGCACGCTCCCCCGCAGGGACTCCGGCTCCTGGGGGACTGTAATGGAGTGCAGGTCCACAATGCTGTACAGCACCGAGCTGAACTCCCCCTGGAGGCTGACCCAGCTCTGCAGCGCCCCCAGGAGGTTCCCTAGGTGCGGGATGCCTGTGGGCTGGATGCCGGAGAAGACGCGAGGGGCGGGGGGCTGCAATACAGGGGGAGAGGAGACTGTATAGTGTATATATATTCTATCAGCAGTACACAGACTGGAGTCTGCTACATCTTCGCTGTCAGGCCCCACTCATATCCCTGACAGGGAAGACCCCAATGACTGGACATATTGGGGGGCCTGATGAGGCTGATGAGGTCATCCCAGGCTCCTCCCACTAGCCACAGAATAACAGTCTCCATCCACGATGAAGGTGTCGGCTTGTTACAATGTATCAGTGCAGAAACCCTGAACCCCAGCACTAAACACAGCGCCCCAATCCTGCGGCTCTCCGAACTACAACTCCCATCATACCTCGACAGCTGAAGGCGAGATACCAGAGCTCTACAGCGCTCCCTACAGACAACTGGTGATAACTACCAGCACTGATACACTGGGTGAGAAGGTCAGGGCGGCCATTCAGCAGTGGCTCTCCCAAGAGGGAACGGCCACTAGATAGGGAACAGCCATCAGATACCAGAGGATACAGAACTACAAGTCCCAGCATGCCCTGCCAGGATAGGGCATATCTCCCAAGTGTCTCAGTGGGAAAGTCCCAATTTTAAGGTGATGTCACGCCTTCCCGGGGCGGCCCCCATATGTCCCGCTGCCCCCCCTCATGGCCGGGGGAGGGCTGGGGGCCCATGCCACACACTGAGGGGGGCGTCACTGAACCCTTCTGACAGTGTCAGCAGCCGCAGCCTTCAGTATTTGTCAGCGGCTGCTAACGCTGTCAGGTTGGCATCAGGGATGCTATTTGCACACGCAGGAAGCTTCTGGACAAAACAGCCAGCCACACAGGAGAGGAGCGGGCAGCCTCACACACACACAGCAGGAGAGGAGCGGGCAGCCTCACACACACACACACAACAGGAGAGGAGCGGGCAGCCTCACACACACACACACAACAGGAGAGGAGCGGGCAGCCTCACACACACACAGCAGGAGAGGAGCGGGCAGCCTCACACACACACAGCAGGAGAGGAGCGGGCAGCCTTACACACACAGGAGAGGAGCAGGCAGCCTCACACACAGCTCAGCTGTCCCCGAAGCTCTCTGGTCCAGCCCCGCTGTATCTGCACTCTCTTGTCTCCTGTTATCTCCAGCACCCTTCTGCTGAAGGTCAGGGACAGCCGGAAAGAAGATGTAGGCCCCGCAGGGCTGGAGCAGAGACCTGCGGGGGCTGAGCTGTGTGTGAGGCTGCCCGCTCCTCTCCCGCCGCGTGTGAGGCTGCCCGCTCCTCTCCCGCCGCGTGTGAGGCTGCCCGCTCCTCGCCCGCCGCGTGTGAGGCTGCCCGCTCCTCTCCCGCCGCGTGTGAGGCTGCCCGCTCCTCTCCCGCCGCGTGTGAGGCTGCCCGCTCCTCTCCCGCCGCGTGTGAGGCTGCCCGCTCCTCTCCCGCCGCGTGTGAGGCTGCCCGCTCCTCTCCCGCCGCGTGTGAGGCTGCCCGCTCCTCTCCCGCCGCGTGTGAGGCTGCCCGCTCCTCTCCCGCCGCGTGTGAGGCTGCCCGCTCCTCTCCCGCCGCGTGTGAGGCTGCCCGCTCCTCTCCCGCCGCGTGTGAGGCTGCCCGCTCCTCTCCCGCCGCGTGTGAGGCTGCCCGCTCCTCTCCCGCCGCGTGTGAGGCTGCCCGCTCCTCTCCCGCCGCGTGTGAGGCTGCCCGCTCCTCTCCCGCCGCGTGTGAGGCTGCCCGCTCCTCTCCCGCCGCGTGTGAGGCTGCCCGCTCCTCTCCCGCCGCGTGTGAGGCTGCCCGCTCCTCTCCCGCCGCGTGTGAGGCTGCCCGCTCCTCTCCCGCCGCGTGTGAGGCTGCCCGCTCCTCTCCCGCCGCGTGTGAGGCTGCCCGCTCCTCTCCCGCCGCGTGTGAGGCTGCCCGCTCCTCTCCCGCCGCGTGTGAGGCTGCCCGCTCCTCTCCCGCCGCGTGTGAGGCTGCCCGCTCCTCTCCCGCCGCGTGTGAGGCTGCCCGCTCCTCTCCCGCCGCGTGTGAGGCTGCCCGCTCCTCTCCCGCCGCGTGTGAGGCTGCCCGCTCCTCTCCCGCCGCGTGTGAGGCTGCCCGCTCCTCTCCCGCCGCGTGTGAGGCTGCCCGCTCCTCTCCCGCCGCGTGTGAGGCTGCCCGCTCCTCTCCCGCCGCGTGTGAGGCTGCCCGCTCCTCTCCCGCCGCGTGTGAGGCTGCCCGCTCCTCTCCCGCCGCGTGTGAGGCTGCCCGCTCCTCTCCCGCCGCGTGTGAGGCTGTCCGCTCCTCTCCCGCCGCGTGTGAGGCTGTCCGCTCCTCTCCCGCCGCGTGTGAGGCTGTCCGCTCCTCTCCCGCCGCGTGTGAGGCTGTCCGCTCCTCTCCCGCTTTGTCCCTGTGTCAGGTCAGCAGCAGCTTGGAGAAGACACACAGCCTGCTGGAGCCTAGACTAGGCGAGTATGGGGGAGGTGGGGTCTGTCAGGGATGGGTCCGCCTACAAGAGAGTGAGACCTATGGGGAGGGGAGGGGGGGTGGGGTACTACAGTGTGTCCTATAGGGAGGGGGGGGGTTACTACAGTGTGTCCTATAGGGAGGGGGGGGGGGGTTACTACAGTGTGTCCTATAGGGAGGGGGGGGGTTACTACAGTGTGTCCTATAGGGAGGGGGGGGGGGGGTTACTACAGTGTGTCCTACAGGGAGGGGGGGGGGGGGTTACTACAGTGTGTCCTATAGGGAGGGGGGGGGGGTTTACTACAGTGTGTCCTATGGGGAGGGGGGGGTTATTACAGTGTGTCCTATGGGGAGGGGGGGGGTTATTACAGTGTGTCCTATGGGGAGGGGGGGGTTATTACAGTGTGTCCTATGGGGAGGGGGGGGTTATTACAGTGTGTCCTATGGGGAGGGGGGGGGGTTATTACAGTGTGTCCTATGGGGAGGGGGGGGGGGTTATTACAGTGTGTCCTATGGGGAGGGGGGGGGGTTATTACAGTGTGTCCTATGGGGAGGGGGGTACTACAGTGTGTCCTATGGGGAGGGGTGGGTACTACAGTGTATCCTATGGGGAAGGGGGGGTTACTACAGTGTGTGGGGGAGATGGGGGTTACTACAGTGTGTCCTATGGGGAGATGGGGGTTAGTACAGTGTGTCCTATGGGTGGGGGGTTACTACAGTGTGTCCTATGGGGGGGGGTTTACTACAGTGTGTGTGGGGGAGGAGGGGGTTACTACAGTGTGTCCTATGGGGAGATGGGGGGGGGTACTACAGTGTGTCCTATGGGGAGAAGGGGGGGGGGGTACTACAGTGTGTCCTATGGGGAGAGGGGGGGGGTTACTACAGTGTGTGTGGGGGAGGAGGGGGTTACTACATTGTGTCCTATGGGGAGAGGGGGGGGGGGGGTTCCTACAGTGTGTGTGTGTGGGGGAGGAGCGGTTACTATAGTGGGACCTATGGGGAGATAAGGTAGGGATGGTCCGAATCTGCTGAGGTTCGGGTTCGTATGAACCCAAACGCTCGGCATCAGATTCCCGCTGTCTGTCCGCTCCGTGCAGAGGGTGGATACAGCGGGAGGAGCGCCTGGAAAACTAGGATACAGCCTATGGTTATGTCTGTATCCCAGTTTTCCAGGCGGTCCTCCCGCTGTATCCATCCTCTCCACGGAGCGGACAGACAGCGGGAATCATTACCGAGGGTTCGGACCATCCCCAAGATAAGGGTACTACAGTGGGATATGGGCACAGAGAGTTACTGTGAAGCAGATGAAGATGATACTGGAGACAGGAGCCTAAAATGTTTGTCTCGCAGATGGCCGTGCATGATAACCAAGAAACACAAAAGTGATCAACAAGAGAAGACGTCCCCTGTTAGTCCCTGAATAACTGCACTATAATCACCTATAAGGTCTGCAGGTGTACAGCCTCATCTACCGCTATATGGTCAGTGCTGAGGGGCAGTACTGCTCTGTGTATAGTGGATGTTATGTAGTAATAGTATGGGCGGGGGGGATAAGTCACTATGTGGTGAAGATCTGGTGATAATATTAGTTTCTCATATAATGGTTACAGGTGATATGGCCTGCCAGGATAGAGAAGAGTCAGATACCCCAGGGTAGAGAACTACAAATCCCAGCATGCCCTGCCAGGATAGAGAAGAGTCAGATACCCGAGGGTACAGAACTACAAATCCCAGCATGCCCTGCCAGGATAGAGAAGAGTCAGATACCCCAGGGTACAGAACTACAAAACCCAGCATGCCCTGCCAGGATAAAGAAGAGTCAGATACCCCAGGGTACAGAACTACAAATCCCAGCATGCCCTGCCAGGATAGAGAAGAGTCAGATACCCGAGGGTAGAGAACTACAAGTCCCAGCATGCCCTGCCAGGATAGAGAAGAGTCAGATACCCCAGGGTACAGAACTACAAATCCCAGCATGCCCTGCCAGGATAGAGAAGAGTCAGATACCCCAGGGTACAGAACTACAAATCCCAGCATGCCCTGCCAGGATAAAGAAGTCAGATACCCCAGGGTACAGAACTACAAATCCCAGCATGCCGTGCCAGGATAGAGAAGTGTCAGATACCCCAGGGTAGAGAACTACAAGTCCCAGCATGCCCTGAACCAGAGAGGGACCAGTAATTCTATAACCAAACACTAGAGGGCGCTCCCTCGCATGACCTTCTCTGTACAGACGGCGGCTGCCATACACGTCAGGCAGCCTGTGAGGAGTCATGTCCGTATGTGACCCCCGGTGTTACCTGATCCCAGCGATGCGGGTCAGTAGTCAGGGATCGGTGCCCGCTCCTCAGCCGGCTCCGCACAGCACGCCTGATTATGGAGAGCGCCATACTGGTGACGTCACTACAGACGGCGGGAGCGGCCAAAGCGGCACGTGACCTGGAGAAAGCCTGTCATGTGACAGGTCGGCAGTCCCGCCTCTATATTGTATCGTTACGTTGTGAGCAGCACAGAGGATTACAGCGACCATGTCATGTCTGGGGGTTGTAGTGCTTCATGGTCTGTAGAGGTGTAGCTGGGGGTTGTAGTTCTTCATGGTCTGTAGAGGTGTAGCTGGGGGTTGTAGTTCTTCATGGTCTGTAGAGGTGTAGCTGGGGGTTGTAGTACTTCAGGTCTGTAGAGGTGTAGCTGGGGGTTGTAGTACTTCATGGTCTGTAGAGGTGTAGCTGGGGGTTGTAGTACTTCATGGTCTGTAGAGGTGTAGCTGGGGGTTGTAGTACTTCAGGTCTGTAGAGGTGTAGCTGAGGGTTGTAGTGCTTCAGGTCTGTAGAGGTGTAGCTGGGGTTTGTAGTACTTTATGGTCTGTAGAGGTGTAGCTGGGTGTTATAGTACTTCAGGTCTGTAGAGGTGTAGCTGGGGGTTGTACTTCTTCATGGTCTGTAGAGGTGTAGCTGGGGAATGTAGTACTTCATGGTCTGTAGAGGTGTAGCTGGGGTTTGTAGTACTTCAGGTTTGTAGAGGTGTAGCTGGGCGTTGTAGTGCTCCAGGTCTGTAGAGGTGTAGCTGGGGGTTGTAGTGCTTCAGGTCGGTAGAGGTGTAGCTGGGGGTTGTAGTACTTCAGGTCTGTAAAGGTGTAGCTGGGGGTTGTAGTACTTGATGGTCTGTAGAGGTGTAGCTGGGGGTTGTAGTGCTTCAGGTCTGTAGAGGTGTAGCTGGGGGTTGTAGTGCTTTAGGTCTGTAGAGGTGTAGCTGGGGGTTGTAGTACTTCAGGTCTGTAGAGGTGTAGCTGAGGGTTGTAGTGCTTCAGGTCTGTAGAGGTGTAGCTGGGGGTTGTAGTACTTCAGGTCTGTAGAGGTGTAGCTGAGGGTTGTAGTGCTTCAGGTCTGTAGAGGTGTAGCTGGGGATTGTAGTACTTTATGGTCTGTAGAGGTGTAGCTGAGGGTTGTAGTGCTTCAGGTCTGTAGAGGTGTAGCTGGGGATTGTAGTACTTTATGGTCTGTAGAGGTGTAGCTGGGTGTTATAGTACTTCAGGTCTGTAGAGGTGTAGCTGGGGGTTGTACTTCTTCATGGTCTGTAGAGGTGTAGCTGGGGGTTGTAGTACTTCATGGTCTGTAGAGGTGTAGCTGGGGTTTGTAGTACTTCAGGTTTGTAGAGGTGTAGCTGGGCGTTGTAGTGCTCCAGGTCTGTAGAGGTGTAGCTGGGGGTTGTAGTGCTTCAGGTCGGTAGAGGTGTAGCTGGTGGTTTTAGTACTTCATGGTCTGTAGAGGTGTAGCTGGGGGTTGTAGTGCTTCAGGTCTGTAGAGGTGTAGCTGGGGGTTGTAGTACTTCATGGTCTGTAGAGGTGTAGCTGGGGGTTATAGTACTTCATGGTCTGTAGAGGTGTAGCTGGGGGTTGTAGTACTTCAGGTCTGTAGAGGTGTAGCTGGGGGTTGTAGTACTTAATGGTCTAGAGGTGTAGCTGGAGGTTGTAGTGCTTCAGGTCGGTAGAGGTGTCTGGGGGTTGTAGTGCTTCAGGTCTTTAGAGGTGTAGCTGGGGGTTGTAGTGCTTCAGGTCTGTAGAGGTGTAGCTGGGGGTTGTAGTACTTCATGGTCTGTAGAGGTGTAGCTGGGGATTGTAGTACTTCAGGTCTGTAAAGGTGTAGCTGGGGGTTGTAGTACTTCATTGTCTGTAGAGGTGTAGCTGGGGGTTGTGCTTCAGGTCTGTAGAGGTGTAGCTGGGGGTTGTAGTGCTTCAGGTCTCTAGAGGTGTAGCTGGGGGTTGTAGTACTTCAGGTCTGTAGAGGTGTAGCTGGGGGTTGTAGTGCTTCAGGTCTGTAGAGGTGTAGCTGGGGGTTGTAGTACTTAATGGTCTGTAGAGGTGTAGCTGGGTGTTATAGTGCTTCAGGTCTGTAGAGGTGTAGCTGGGGGTTGTAGTACCTCATGGTCTGTAGAGGTGTAGCTGGGGTTTGTAGTACTTCAGGTCTGTAGAGGTGTAGCTGGGCGTTGTAGTGCTCCAGGTCTGTAGAGGTGTAGCTGGGGGTTGTAGTGCTTCAGGTCGGTAGAGGTGTAGCTCGTGGTTTTAGTACTTCATGGTCTGTAGAGGTGTAGCTGGGGGTTGTAGTACTTCATGGTCTGTAGAGGTGTAGCTGGGGGTTATAGTACTTCAGGTCTGTAGAGGTGTAGCTGGGGGTTGTACTTCTTCATGGTCTGTAGAGGTGTAGCTGGGGGTTGTAGTACTTCAGGTCTGTAGAGGTGTAGCTGGGGGTTGTAGTACTTCATGGTCTGTAGAGGTGTAGCTGGGGGTTGTAGTACTTCAGGTCTGTAGAGGTGTAGCTGGGGGTTGTAGTACGTCATGGTCTGTAGAGGTGTAGCTGGGGATTGCAGTACTTCATGGTCTGTAGAGGTGTAGCTGGCGGTTGTAGTTCTTCATGGTCTGTAGAGGTGTAGCTGGGGGTTATAGTACTTCAGGTCTGTAGAGGTGTAGCTGGGGGTTTTAGTACTTCATGGTCTGTAGAGGTGTAGCTGGGGGTTTTAGTGCTTCAGGTCTGTAGAGGTGTAGCTGGGGGTTGTAGTACTTCATGGTCTGTAGAGGTGTAGCTGGGGGTTATAGTACTTCAGGTCTGTAGAGGTGTAGCTGGGGGTTGTACTTCTTCATGGTCTGTAGAGGTGTAGCTGGGCGTTATAGTACTTCATGGTCTGTAGAGGTGTAGCTGGGGGTTGTAGTACTTCAGGTCTGTAGAGGTGTAGCTGGGGGTTGTACTTCTTCATGGTCTGTAGAGGTGTAGCTGGGGGTTGTAGTACTTCATGGTCTGTAGAGGTGTAGCTGGGGGTTGTAGTACTCCAGGTCTGTAGAGGTGTAGCTGGGGGTTGTAGTACTTCAGGTCTGTAGAGGTGTAGCTGGGGGTTGTAGTACTTAATGGTCTAGATGTGTAGCTGGAGGTTGTAGTGCTTCAGGTCGGTAGAGGTGTCTGGGGGTTGTAGTGCTTCAGGTCTGTAGAGGTGTAGCTGGGGGTTGTAGTGCTTCAGGTCTGTAGAGGTGTAGCTGGGGGTTGTAGTACTTCATGGTCTGTAGAGGTGTAGCTGGGGATTGTAGTACTTCAGGTCTGTAAAGGTGTAGCTGGGGGTTGTAGTACTTCAGGTCTGTAGAGGTGTAGCTGGGGGTTGTAGTACTTCAGGTCTGTAGAGGTGTAGCTGGGGGTTGTAGTGCTTCAGGTCTGTAGAGGTGTAGCTGGGGATTGTAGTACTTAATGGTCTGTAGAGGTGTAGCTGGGTGTTATAGTACTTCATGGTCTGTAGAGGTGTAGCTGGGGGTTGTAGTACTTCATGGTCTGTAGAGGTGTAGCTGGGGATTGTAGTACTTCAGGTCTGTAGAGGTGTAGCTGGGGGTTGTACTACTTCATGGTCTGTAGAGGTGTAGCTGGGGATTGTAGTACTTCAGGTCTGTAGAGGTGTAGCTGGGGATTGTAGTACTTAATGGTCTGTAAAGGTGTAGCTGGGGGTTGTAGTACTTTATGGTCTGTAGAGGTGTAGCTGGGGGTTGTAGTACTTCAGGTCTGTAGAAGTGTAGCTGGGGGTTATAGTACTTCAGGTCTGTAGAGGTGTAGCTGGGGGTTGTACTTCTTCATGGTCTGTAGAGGTGTAGCTGGGGGTTATAGTACTTCATGGTCTGTAGAGGTGTAGCTGGGGGTTGTAGTACTTCAGGTCTGTAGAGGTGTAGCTGGGGGTTGTAGTACTTAATGGTCTAGAGGTGTAGCTGGGGGTTATAGTACTTCATGGTCTGTAGAGGTGTAGCTGGGGTTTGTAGTACTTCAGGTCTGTAGAGGTGTAGCTGGGGGTTGTAGTACTTCATGGTCTGTAGAGGTGTAGCTGGGGGTTGTAGTACTTCATGGTCTGTAGAGGTGTAGCTGGGGGTTATAGTACTTCAGGTCTGTAGAGGTGTAGCTGGGGGTTGTAGTTCTTCATGGTCTGTAGAGGTGTAGCTGGGGGTTCTAGTACTTCATGGTCTGTAGAGGTGTAGCTGGGGGTTGTAGTACTTCATGGTCTGTAGAGGTGTAGCTGGGGGTTGTAGTACTTCAGGTCTGTAGAGGTGTAGCTGGGGGTTGTAGTACTTAATGGTCTAGAAGTGTAGCTGGGTGTTATAGTACTTCATGGTCTGTAGAGGTGTAGCTGGGGGTTGTAGTACTTCAGGTCGGTAGAGGTGTAGCTGGGGGTTGTAGTAATTAATAGTCTGTAGAGGTGTAGCTGGGTGTTATAGTACTTCAGGTCTGTAGAGGTGTAGTTGGTGGTTGTGGTACTTCAGGTCTGTAAAGGTGTAGCTGGGGGTTGTAGTACTTCATGGTCTGTAAAGGTGTAGCAGGGGGTTGTAGTGCTTTAGGTCTGTAGAGGTGTAGCTGGGGGTTGTAGTGGTTCAGGTCTGTAGAGGTGTAGCTGGGGATTGTAGTACTTAATGGTCTGTAGAGGTGTAGCTGGGTGTTATAGTACTTCAGGTCTGTAGAGGTGTAGCTGGGGGTTGTAGTAGTTCATGGTCTGTAGAGGTGTAAATGGGGGTTGTAGTACTTCATGGTCTGTAGAGGTGTAGCTGGGTGTTATAGTACTTCAGGTCTGTAGAGGTGTAGCTGGGGGTTGTAGTACTTAATGGTCTAGAGGTGTAGCTGGGTGTTATAGTACTTCAGGTCTGTAGAGGTGTAGCTGGGGGTTGTAGTACTTCAGGTCTGTAGAGGAGTAGCTGGGTGTTATAGTATTTCAGGTCTGTAGAGGTGTAGCTGGGGGTTGTACTTCATGGTCTGTAGAGGTGTAGCTGGGGTTTGTAGTACTTCAGGTCTGTAGAGGTGTAGCTGGGGGTTGTAGTGCTCCAGGTCTGTAGAGGTGTAGCTGGGGGTTGTAGTGCTTCAGGTCTGTAGAGGTGTAGCTGGGGGTTGTAGTACTTAATGGTCTGTAGAGGTGTAGCTGGGGGTTGTAGTACTTCAGGTCTGTAGAGGTGTAGCTGGGGGTTGTAGTTCTTCATGGTCTGTAGAGGTGTAAATGGGGGTTGTAGTACTTCAGGTCTGTAGAGGTGTAGCTGGGGGTTATAGTACTTCATGGTCTGTAGAGGTGTAGCTGGGTGTTATAGTACTTCAGGTCTGTAGAGGTGTAGCTGGGGGTTGTAGTGCTTCATGGTCTGTAGAGGTGTAGCTGGGGGTTGTAGTGCTTCATGGTCTGTAGAGGTGTAGCTGGGGGTTGTAGTACTTCAGGTCTGTAGAGGTGTAGGTGGGGGTTGTAGTGCTCCAGGTCTGTAGAGGTGTAGCTGGGGGTTGTAGTGCTTCAGGTCGGTAGAGGTGTAGCTGGTGGTTTTAGTACTTCATGGTCTGTAGAGGTGTAGCTGGGGGTTGTAGTACTTAATGGTCTGTAGAGGTGTAGCTGGGGTTTGTAGTACTTCAGGTCGGTAGAGGTGTAGCTGGGGGTTGTAGTACTTAATGGTCTGTAGAGGTGTAGCTGGGGGTTGTAGTACTTCAGGTCTGTAGAGGTGTAGCTGGGGGTTGTAGTTCTTCATGGTCTGTAGAGGTGTAGCTGGGGGTTGTAGTTCTTCATGGTCTGTAGAGGTGTAGCTGGCGGTTGTAGTTCTTCATGGTCTGTAGAGGTGTAGCTGGGGGTTGTAGTTCTTCATGGTCTGTAGAGGTATAGCTGGGGGTTGTAGTACTCCTCCCCTGGCATCGGTGTTATATATAGCAGACAAGGGTCCTACTACAGGTTACAGGTGAGACCCTCGCTCTTACACCCTCAGACCTTACATGCTTGTGTTTTGCACTACAAGTCCCAGCATGGAGTTTGCTGTGAATTAGGGTGGGAGTTCCCAGTGATTGATGTCTGGCAGCCTGTAGACTGCCCTGTGCGGTTCTGGGCCCCTGGGGGTCCCAGACCGCAGCCCTCGGGTCCCTCTAATCCTTTGCAGCCTTACATTACCGATCCCACTTCAAAGAGCGTCCTAAGAAGGGTTACATGGCTCTACAGCTCCAGGGCGCCCACACTGCGTGATGCTGAGTGTATACAGGACCCCCACCACATCTGTGTCCTTTTACATCCACAGACAGGAGCGAGGAGACACCAGAGACCCTGACAGTGGAGGAGGGTGACAACCAGCAAAAGGAATGACGACACGTACACAGCTGCTCCACCCATGTAATATCACACGCGCACAAGCGCTCCACCCATGTAATATCACACGTAATACAGCCGCTCCACCCATGTAGTATCACACACAAAATACAGCCGCTGCACCCATGTAATATCACACATGTACTACAGCTGCTCCACCTATGTAATATCACACACGTAATACAAGCGCTCCACCCATGTAATATCACACGTAATACAGCCGCTCCACCCATGTAGTATCACACACGTACTACAGTTGCTCCACCCATGTAATATCACACACGTAATACAGCTGCTCCACCCATGTTATATCATACAAGTAATACAGGCGCTCTACCCATGTTATATCACACACGTAATACAGCCGCTCCACCCATGTAATATTACACGTGATACAGCCACTCCACCCATGTAATATCACACATGTACTACAGCTGCTCCACCCATGTAATATCACACATGTACTACAGCTGCTCCACCCATGTAATATCACACACGTAATACAGTCGCTCCACCCATGTAATATCACACATGTAATACAGATACTCCCGGTATATCACACATGTAATACAGATACTCCCGGTATAATAGCACACATGTAAAACAGATACTCCCGGTATAATATCAAACATGTAATACAGATACTCCTGGTATAATATCACACATGTAATACAGATACTCCCGGTATAATATCACACATGTAATACAAATACCTTCGGTATAATATCACACATGTAATACAGATACTCCCGGTATAATATCACACATGTAATACAGATACTCCCAGTATAATATCACACATGTAATACAGATACCTCCGGTATAATATCACACATGTAATACAGATACTCCTGGTATAATATCTCACATGTAATACAGATACTCCCGGTATAATATCACACATGTAATACAGATACTCCCTGTATAATATCACACATGTAATACAGATACTCCCGGTATAATATCACACATGTAACACAGATACTCCCAGTATAATATCACACATGTAATACAGATACCTCCGGTATAATATCACACATGTAATACAGATACTCCCGGTATAATATCACACATGTAATACAGATACTCCCGATATAATATCACACATGTAATACAGATACTCCCGGTATAATATCACACATGTAATACAGATACTCCCGGTATAATATCACACATGTAATACAGATACTCCCGGTATAATATCACACATGTAATACAGATACTCCC
Organism: Dendropsophus ebraccatus; assembly: GCF_027789765.1. Lineage (NCBI taxonomy): Eukaryota > Metazoa > Chordata > Amphibia > Anura > Hylidae > Dendropsophus > Dendropsophus ebraccatus. The sequence goes on from NC_091464.1 coordinate 96,782,005, forward strand.
GGTATAATATCACACATGTAATACAGATACTCCCGGTATAATATCACACATGTAATACAGATACTCCCTGTATAATATCACACATGTAATACAGATACTCCCGGTATAATATCACACATGTAATACAGATACCTCCGGTATAATATCACACATGTAATACAGATACTCCCGGTATAATATCACACATGTAATACAGATACTCCCGGTATAATATCACACATGTAATACAGATACTCCCTGTATAATATCACACATGTAATACAGATACTCCCGGTATAATATCACACATGTAATACAGATACCTCCGTTATAATATCACACATGTAATACAGATACTCCCGGTATAATATCACACATGTAATACAGATACTCCCGGTATAATATCACACATGTAATACAGATACTCCCGGTATAATATCACACATGTAATACAGATACTCCTGGTATAATATCACACATGTAATACAGATACTCCCGGTATCATATCACACATGTAATACATACTCCTGGTATAATATCACACATGTAATACAGATACTCCCAGTATAATATCACACATGTAATACAGATACTCCCGGTATAATATTATATATGTAATATGGGCAGTTGTGATAGATTGCGGTGTGTTGTCAGTCATGTGATGGTTGTCGTAGTGAATATAATATGGTGCTGATTATGGACGGTATAACCACATTAGGTGTCAGTCCCCATTGTGAGGAGCCGGTCCTGACTCACATGACTTCATCCTAATGGGCCTAATCCTGGTAACAGGTTCCACATGTCATGGCGGCCTGCTGGGGGCGATCACACGGATGCTGCCAGCGCCTGACGTGTCATATAACCCATTACATTATAATAACATGATTATTACAGCCTACAGCGCATTGTGCTGGCTGCTGACCTCATTAGCGGCTCCCGGGGGAGGCGGCTGCGGCTGGGACTCATTACAGTGGCAGCCGCTCAGCCCATGCTATCTCGTGCAGTAGGATAAGATACCTAGCTCTGCAGTCAGTATCACACCGGCTTAGATACAGTGGAGATAAATGTACTTTGCTGTGGGTGCCTGTTCGTTGCCTCCTTTCCTGGGGTGGTAACACGGAGCAGCTCAGGAGACAGTATCACACGCTACAGGCTTAGATACAGCAGCTGAGCAGAAAGTAGCATATGCCACAGGCTTAGATACAGTGGCTCAGAAAAGGGTGTCACAAGACAGGCTTAGATACAGCAGCTCATCAGAAAGTATCACGCCACAGACTTAGATACAGTGGCTCAGCAAAGGGTGTCACAAATGGCAGGCTTAGGTACAGCAGCTCAGGAAAGGGTGTCACACATGGCAGGCTTAGGTACAGCAGCTCAGCATGCAGTATCACATGTGGCAGGCTTAGATACAGCAGACAGTATCACACACCACAAGCTTAGATACAGTGGCTCAGCAATGGGTGTCACACATGGCAGGCTTAGATAGAGCAGCCCAGAAAGGAGTGTCACACATGATAAGCTTAGATACAGCAGCTCAGCAGACAGTATCACATGCCACAGGCTTAGATACAGTGGCTTGGCAAAGGGTGTCACACATGATAGCCTTATTTACAGCTGCGCAGCTGACAGTACCACACATACCAGGCTTAGATACAGCAACTTGGCAGACAGCATCAGACATGATAAACTTAAAGCCCTATTACACCAACAGATCTGACGACAGATTATCTGCCAAAGATTTGAAGCCAAACCCAGGAACAGACTATAATCAGAGAACAGGTCATAAAGGAAAGACTGGATTTCTTCTCTTTTCAAATCCACTCCTGGGTTTGGCTTCAAATCTTTGGCAGATAATCTGTCGTCAGATCTGTTGGTGTAATAGGGCTTTATATACATTGGCCCAGTAGACAGGATCACGACAAGCTTGGATACAGCAGCGGTTGATACGTTTTGCTGATAGCATTTTGCTGCAGACGCCCTCCTTCCCGGAGGAGGTGACACAGAGCTGCCCCCCGAGACATCATCCATCACAGCCGGCTCGCCTTCCTGCCCCCCAGTACCCTGCCCTCCCCAGAGCCGGTATAAGGTTACAGTGTGGGGGTCCTGAGCGCTGTCATCACCTTCTATGATGAAAGCGAGGGCTGCGGCGGAGGCACGTGGCGCTGCGGGGACCAGAGATCAGGCTCTGGGTCCCTGTCAGAGAGAGCCAGATCTCCTGTTACAGATACCCATTCAGGACTCCAGGAAAGCTGGGTGACAACCTCCAAACCCTGGTGCTTCCTCTCACAACCATAGAAGTCAATGGCGTAAAAAAGTCACCAAAGTCAAAACCATTCGACTTTGTGCTGGTTTATGCCGCCCTCCCTTCAGACCATCTCCAGCTGTAGCCGACACTCCTCCTAATCCACCGTCTGTAGCCGACACTCCTCCTAATCCACCGACTGTAGCCCACACTCCTCCTAATCCACCGGCTGTAGCCCATACTCCTCCTAATCCACCGGCTGTAGCCGACACTCCTCCTAATCCACCGACTGTAGCCCACACTCCTCCTAATCCACCGGCTGTAGCCCATACTCCTCCTAATCCACCGGCTGTAGCCGACACTCCTCCTAATCCACCGACTGTAGCCCACACTCCTCCTAATCCACCGGCTGTAGCCCACACTCCTCCTAATCCACCGGCTGTAGCCCATACTCCTCCTGATCCACCGGCTGTAGCCAACACTCCTCCTGATCCACCGTCTGTAGCAGACACTCCTCCTGATCCACTGGCTGTAGCCGACACTCCTCCTGATCCACTGGCTGTAGCCGACACTCCTCCTGATCCACCGGCTGTAGCCGACACTCCTGATCCACCGGCTGTAGCTGACACTCCTCCTGATCCACCGGCTGTAGCCGACACTCCTCCTGATCCACCGTCTGTAGCCGACACTCCTCCTGATCCACCGGCTGTAGCCGACACTATTCCTAATCCACCGGCTGTAGCCGACACTCCTCCTAATCCACCGGCTGTAGCCGACACTCCTCCTAATCCACCGGCTGTAGCCGACACTCCTCCTAATCCACCGGCTGTAGCCCATAATCCTCCTAATCCACCGTCTGTAGCCGACACTCCTCCTAATCCACCGACTGTAGCCCACACTCCTCCTAATCCACCGGCTGTAGCCCATACTCCTCCTAATCCACCGGCTGTAGCCGACACTCCTCCTAATCCACCGACTGTAGCCCACACTCCTCCTAATCCACCGGCTGTAGCCCATACTCCTCCTAATCCACCGGCTGTAGCCGACACTCCTCCTAATCCACCGACTGTAGCCCACACTCCTCCTAATCCACCGGCTGTAGCCCACACTCCTCCTAATCCACCGGCTGTAGCCCATACTCCTCCTGATCCACCGGCTGTAGCCAACACTCCTCCTGATCCACCGTCTGTAGCAGACACTCCTCCTGATCCACTGGCTGTAGCCGACACTCCTCCTGATCCACTGGCTGTAGCCGACACTCCTCCTGATCCACCGGCTGTAGCCGACACTCCTGATCCACCGGCTGTAGCTGACACTCCTCCTGATCCACCGGCTGTAGCCGACACTCCTCCTGATCCACCGTCTGTAGCCGACACTCCTCCTGATCCACCGGCTGTAGCCGACACTATTCCTAATCCACCGGCTGTAGCCGACACTCCTCCTAATCCACCGGCTGTAGCCGACACTCCTCCTAATCCACCGGCTGTAGCCGACACTCCTCCTAATCCACTGGCTGTAGCCGACACTCCTCCTAATCCACCGGCTGTAGCCCATACTCCTCCTGATCCACCGGCTGTAGCCAACACTCCTCCTGATCCACCGTCTGTAGCAGACACTCCTCCTGATCCACTGGCTGTAGCCGACACTCCTCCTGATCCACTGGCTGTAGCCGACACTCCTCCTGATCCACCGGCTGTAGCCGACACTCCTGATCCACCGGCTGTAGCTGACACTCCTCCTGATCCACCGGCTGTAGCCGACACTCCTCCTGATCCACCGTCTGTAGCCGACACTCCTCCTGATCCACCGGCTGTAGCCGACACTATTCCTAATCCACCGGCTGTAGCCGACACTCCTCCTAATCCACCGGCTGTAGCCGACACTCCTCCTAATCCACCGGCTGTAGCCGACACTCCTCCTAATCCACCGGCTGTAGCCGACACTCCTCCTGATCCACCGGCTGTAGCCGACACTATTCCTAATCCACCGGCTGTAGCCGACACTCCTCCTAATCCACCGGCTGTAGCCGACACTCCTCCTAATCCACCGGCTGTAGCCGACACTCCTCCTGATCCACCGGCTGTAGCCAACACTCCTCCTGATCCACCGGCTGTAGCCGACACTCCTCCTGATCCACCGTCTGTAGCCGACACTCCTCCTGATCCACCGGCTGTAGCCGACACTCCTCCTGATCCACCGGCTGTAGCCGACACTCCTCCTGATCCACCGGCTGTAGGCGACACTCCTCCTGATCCACCGGCTGTAGCTCATACTCCTCCTGATCCACTGGCTGTAGCCGACACTCCTCCTGATCCACCGGCTGTAGTCGACACTCCTCCTGTTCCACCGGCTGTAGCCGACACTCCTCCTGATCCACCGGCTGTAGCCGACACTCCTCCTGATCCACCGGCTGTAGCCGACATTCCTCCTGATCCACCGGCTGTAGCCGACACTCCTCTCGATCCACCGGCTGTAGACGACACTCCTCTTGATCCACCGGCTGTAGCCGACATTCCTCCTGATCCACCGGCTGTAGCCGACACTCCTTCTGATCCACCGGCTTTAGCCGACACTCCTCCTAAACCACCGGCTGTAGCTGACACTCCTCCTGATTCACCGGCTGTAGCCGACACTCCTCCTAATCCACCGGCTGTAGCCGACACTGCTCCTGATCCACCGGCTGTAGCCCATACTCCTCCTAATCCACCGGCTGTAGCCGACACTCCTCCTAATCCACCGGCTGTAGCCGACACTCCTCCTGATCCACCGGCTGTAGCCGACACTATTACTAATCCACCGGCTGTAGCCGACACTCCTCCTAATCCACCGGCTGTAGCCGACACTCCTCCTAATCCACCGGCTGTAGCCGACACTCCTCCTGATCCACCGGCTGTAGCCGACACTCCTCCTGATCCACCGGCTGTAGCCGACACTCCTCCTGATCCACCGTCTGTAGCCGACACTCCTCCTGATCCACCGGCTGTAGCCGACACTCCTCCTGATCCACCGGCTGTAGCCGACACTCCTCCTGATCCACCGGCTGTAGGCGACACTCCTCCTGATCCACCGGCTGTAGCCGACACTCCTCTTGATCCACCGGCTGTAGCCGACACTCTTCTTGATCCACCGGCTGTAGCTCATACTCCTCCTGATCCAACAGCTGTAGCCGGCACTCCTCCTGATCCAACGGCTGTAGCCGACACTCCTCTTGATCCACCGGATGTAGCCGACACTCCTCTTGATCCACCGGCTGTAGCCGACGCTCCTCTTGATCCACCGGCTGTAGCCGACGCTACTCTTGATCCACCGGCTGTAGCCGACACTCCTCTTGATCCACCGGCTGTAGCCGACACTCCTCTTGATCCACCGGCTGGAGCCGACACTCCTCTTGATCCACCGGCTGTAGCCAACACTCCTCTTGATCCACTGGCTGTAGCCCATACTCCTCCTGATCCTCCTGAACCACCGGCTGTAGCCGGCACTCCTCTCGATCCACCGGCTGTAGCCGACACTCCTCTTGATCCACCGGATGTAGCCGACACTCCTCCTGATCCACCGGCTGTAGCCGACACTCCTCCTGATCCACCGGCTGTAGCCGACACTCCTCCTGATCCACCGTCTGTAGCCGACACTCCTCCTGATCCACCGGCTGTAGCCGACACTCCTCCTGATCCACCGGCTGTAGCCGACACTCCTCCTGATCCACCGGCTGTAGGCGACACTCCTCCTGATCCACCGGCTGTAGCCGACACTCCTCTTGATCCACCGGCTGTAGCCGACACTCTTCTTGATCCACCGGCTGTAGCTCATACTCCTCCTGATCCAACAGCTGTAGCCGGCACTCCTCCTGATCCAACGGCTGTAGCCGACACTCCTCTTGATCCACCGGATGTAGCCGACACTCCTCTTGATCCACCGGCTGTAGCCGACGCTCCTCTTGATCCACCGGCTGTAGCCGACGCTACTCTTGATCCACCGGCTGTAGCCGACACTCCTCTTGATCCACCGGCTGTAGCCGACACTCCTCTTGATCCACCGGCTGGAGCCGACACTCCTCTTGATCCACCGGCTGTAGCCAACACTCCTCTTGATCCACTGGCTGTAGCCCATACTCCTCCTGATCCTCCTGAACCACCGGCTGTAGCCGGCACTCCTCTCGATCCGCCGGCTGTAGCCGACACTCCTCTTGATCCACCGGATGTAGCCGACACTCCTCTTGATCCACCGGCTGTAGCCGACACTCCTCTTGATCCACCGGCTGTAGCCGACACTCCTCTTGATCAACCGGCTGTAGCCGACACTCCTCTTGATCCACCGGCTGTAGCCGACACTCCTCTTGATCCACCGGCTGTAGCCGACACTCCTCTTGATCCACTGGCTGTAGCCCATACTCCTCCTGATCCACTGGCTGTAGCCGACACTCCTCCTGATCCACCGGCTGTAGACAACACTCCTCTTGATCCACTGGCTGTAGCCCATACTCCTCCTGATCCACTGGCTGTAGCCGACACTCCTCCTGATCCAACGGCTGTAGCCGACACTCCTCCTAATACACCGGCTGTAGCTGACGCTCCTCCTAATCCACCGGCTGTAGCAGACACTCCTAACCCATCGGCTGTAGCCAACACTGCACCTAATCCTCCAGCTGTAGCAGATACTCCTCCTAATCCACCGTCTGTAGCCCATACTCCTCCTAATCCACCGGCTGTAGCCGACACTCCACCTGATCCACCGGCTGTAGACAACACTCCTCCTGATCCACCGGCTGTAGCCCATACTCCTAATCCACCGTCTGTAGCCGACACTCCTCCAAATCCACTGCGTGAGTGCGGCCTGGTAAGGGGGATAGTGCCTGCATCCATCCTGCACTATATACTTTATAGTATAGTATATAGTGTCTCCATACAGTATATATAGTACAGTATACAGTGTCCCCATATGGTATATATGGTACAGTATATAGTGTCTCCATACAGTATATATAGTACAGTATACAGTGTCTTTATGCAGGTTATATGATATTGTATGCAGTGTATATGGTATAGAATGTAACTGCTGCAGGGGTGATGGGACTCCTGCTAGGAAAAACTACCTAGTGTTGGGTTATTAAAATCTAAAACCTGTGGAGGCACTGCCATCTAGTGGTCAGATGATTAATTACTGTCTGCCTGTCTATATAACACAGTGTCTATAACACTGTCTATTGCAGTGTTATCCACAGGGCTGTGGAGTCGTGGATTTGGAGTCGGAGGTAGTTTTGGCTGGAGTCGGAAAAAAATGTACCGACTCCGGCTGCAGCTTTAAAAAAAATCTTTAAAAAATGTAGAATTAAATTTTGATATGAATTTTACAAGTTTTGCTAATGAATATATATTATGAGCAACATTCTAATAGGACACTGGCTCTATTACAAAAGGGTGGTCGGGGGATATATCAGTAATAGGACACTGGCCCTATTACATAAGGGTGGTCGGGGAATATATCAGTAATAGGACACTGGCTCTATTATATAAGGGTGGTCGGGGAATATATCAGTAATAGGACACTGGCTCTATTACATAAGGGTGGTCGGGGAATATATCAGTAATAGGACACTGGCCCTATTATATAAGGGTGGTCGGGGAATATATCAGTAATAGGACACTGGCTCTATTACATAAGGGTGGTCGGGGAATATATCAGTAATAGGACACTGGCCCTATTACATAAGGGTGGTCGGGGAATATATCAGTAATAGGACACTGGCCCTATTACATAAGGGTGGTCGGGGAATATATCAGTAATAGGACACTGGCCCTATTACATAAGGGTGGTCGGGGAATATATCAGTAATAGGACACTGATTACATAAGGGTGGTCGGGGAATATATCAGTAATAGGACACTGATTACATAAGGGTGGTCGGGGAATATATCAGTAATAGGACACTGGCCCTATTATATAAGGGTGGTCGGGGAATATATCAGTAATAGGACACTGGCCCTATTATATAAGGGTGGTCGGGGAATATATCAGTAATAGGACACTGGCCCTATTACATAAGGGTGGTCGGGGAAAAGTTGTCGGTCACTATTTGGCAGCTTGTTTCTGAGCTGGAAGAGTCCATTGTGTGTGGGGGAGATCTGTGCTGGTCTCTTCCTGGATGCTGAATGACTGTATATGAGCAGCAGTGTAATATGGAGATATCCTGTGTAATATAGAGGAGGAGGAGACATAAGTAGTGTAGCAGTAACCTCTGTCCTCAATGTGGTGGTTTTCTTCAGTGTTCTATAGCTGCAGCTGTGTGTGTGTGTGTGTGTGTATCTGTGTGCGTGCTATTGCGTGCCCCCACAGTGACCTTCTATATCACTATGTGTGACCCCTCTCTATATCACTGTGTGACCTCTCTATATCACTATGTGTGACCCCTCTCTATATTACTATGTGTGACCCCTCTCTATATCACTATGTGTGACCCCTCTCTATATCACTATGTGTGACCCCCCTCTATATCACTATGTGTGACCCCCCTCTATATCACTATGTGTGACCCCCCTCTATATCACTATGTGTGACCTCTCTATATCACTATGTGTGACCTCTCTCTATATCACTATGTGTGACCTCTCTATATCACTATGTGTGACCTCTCTCTATATCACTATGTGTGACCTCTCTATATCACTATGTGTGACCCCTCTATATCACTATGTGTGACCCCTCTCTATATCACTATGTGTGACCCCTCTCTATATCACTGTGTGACCCTCTCTATATCACTATGTGTGACCCCCTCTCTATATCACTATGTGTGACCTCTCTATATCACTATGTGTGACCCCTCTCTATATCACTATGTGTGACCCCTCTCTATATCACTGTGTGTGACCCCTCTCTATATCACTATGTGTGACCTCTCTATATCACTATGTGTGACCCCTCTCTATATCACTATGTGTGACCCCTCTCTATATCACTGTGTGACCCCTCTATATCACTATGTGTGACCTCTCTCTATATCACTATGTGTGACCCTCTCTATATCACTATGTGTGACCTCTCTCTATATCACTATGTGTGACCCTCTCTATATCACTATGTGTGACCTCTCTCTATATCACTATGTGTGACCCTCTCTATATCACTATGTGTGACCCCTCTATATCACTATGTGTGACCCCTCTATATCACTATGTGTGACCCCTATATATCACTATGTGTGACCCCTCTCTATATCACTATGTGTGACCTCTCTCTATATCACTATGTGTGACCCCCTCTATATCACTATGTGTGACCCCTCTCTATATCACTGTGTGTGACCCCTCTCTATATCACTATGTGTGACCCCTCTCTATATCACTGTGTGACCTCTCTATATCACTATGTGTGACCCCTCTCTATATTACTATGTGTGACCCCTCTCTATATCACTATGTGTGACCCCTCTCTATATCACTATGTGTGACCCCCCTCTATATCACTATGTGTGACCCCCCTCTATATCACTATGTGTGACCCCCCTCTATATCACTATGTGTGACCTCTCTATATCACTATGTGTGACCTCTCTCTATATCACTATGTGTGACCTCTCTATATCACTATGTGTGACCTCTCTCTATATCACTATGTGTGACCTCTCTATATCACTATGTGTGACCCCTCTATATCACTATGTGTGACCCCTCTCTATATCACTGTGTGACCCCTCTCTATATCACTGTGTGACCCTCTCTATATCACTATGTGTGACCCCCTCTCTATATCACTATGTGTGACCTCTCTATATCACTATGTGTGACCTCTCTATATCACTATGTGTGACCCCTCTCTATATCACTATGTGTGACCCCTCTCTATATCACTGTGTGTGACCCCTCTCTATATCACTATGTGTGACCTCTCTATATCACTATGTGTGACCCCTCTCTATATCACTATGTGTGACCCCTCTCTATATCACTGTGTGACCCTCTCTATATCACTATGTGTGACCTCTCTCTATATCACTATGTGTGACCCTCTCTATATCACTATGTGTGACCCCTCTATATCACTATGTGTGACCCCTCTATATCACTATGTGTGACCCCTATATATCACTATGTGTGACCCCTCTCTATATCACTATGTGTGACCTCTCTCTATATCACTATGTGTGACCCCCTCTATATCACTATGTGTGACCCCTCTCTATATCACTGTGTGTGACCCCTCTCTATATCACTATGTGTGACCCCTCTCTATATCACTATGTGTGACCCCTCTATATCACTATGTGTGACCCCTCTCTATATCACTATGTGTGACCCCTCTCTATATCACTATGTGTGACCCCTCTCTATATCACTGTGTGTGACCCCTCTATATCACTATGTGTGACCCCTGTATATCACTATGTGTGACCCCTCTATATCACTATGTGTGACCCCTCTATATCACTATGTGTGACCTCCTCTCTATATCACTATGTGTGACCTCTCTATATCACTATGTGTGACCTCCTCTCTATATCACTATGTGTGACCTCTCTATATCACTATGTGTGACCCCTCTCTATATCACTGTGTAACCCCTCTCTATATCACTATGTGTGACCCCTCTATATCACTATGTGTGACCCCCTCTCTATATCACTGTGTGTGACCCCTCTCTATATCACTATGTGTGACCTCTCTCTATATCACTATGTGTGACCTCTCTATATCACTATGTGTGACCCCTCTATATCACTGTGTGTGACCCCTCTCTATATCACTATGTGTGACCCCTCTCTATATCACTATGTGTGACCCCTCTATATCACTGTGTGTGACCCCTCTATATCACTATGTGTGACCCCCTCTCTATATCACTGTGTGTGACCCCCCTCTATATCACTATGTGTGACCCCCTCTCTATATCACTGTGTGTGACCCCCTCTCTATATCACTGTGTGTGACCTCCCTATATCACTATGTGTGACCTCTCTATATCACTATGTGTGACCCCTCTCTATATCACTATGTGTGACCCCTCTCTATATCACTATGTGTGACCCCCACTCTATATCACTGTGTGTGACCCCTCTCTATATCACTATGTGTGACCTCTCCCTATATCACTATGTGTGACCTCTCTATATCACTATGTGTGACCCCTCTCTATATCACTATGTGTGACCCCTCTATATCACTATGTGTGACCCCCTCTCTATATCACTATGTGTGACCCCCTCTCTATATCACTATGTGTGACCCCCTCTATATCACTATGTGTGACCCCTCTCTATATCACTATGTGTGACCCCTCTATATCACTGTGTGTGACCTCTCTATATCACTATGTGTGACCCCTCTCTATATCACTATGTGTGACCCCTCTCTATATCACTATGTGTGACCTCTCTATATCACTGTGTGACCCCTCTCTATATCACTATGTGTGACCCCTCTCTATATCACTGTGTGTGACCCCTCTCTATATCACTATGTGTGACCTCTCCCTATATCACTATGTGTGACCTCTCTATATCACTATGTGTGACCCCTCTATATCACTATGTGTGACCCCTGTCTATATCACTATGTGTGACCCCTCTATATCACTATGTGTGACCTCTCTCTATCACTATGTGTGACCCCTCTATATCACTATGTGTGACCCCCTCTCTATATCACTATGTGTGACCTCTCTCTATATCACTGTGTGTGACCCCTCTATATCACTATGTGTGACCCCCCTCTATATCACTATGTGTGACCCCTCTCTATCACTATGTGTGACCCCTCTCTATATCACTATGTGTGACCTCTCCCTATATCACTATGTGTGACCTCTCTATATCACTATGTGTGACCCCTCTATATCACTATGTGTGACCCCTGTCTATATCACTATGTGTGACCCCTCTATATCACTATGTGTGACCTCTCTCTATCACTATGTGTGACCCCTCTATATCACTATGTGTGACCCCCTCTCTATATCACTATGTGTGACCCCCTCTCTATATCACTGTGTGTGACCCCTCTCTATATCACTATGTGTGACCTCTCTCTATATCACTGTGTGACCCCCCTCTATATCACTATGTGTGACCCCTCTATATTACTATGTGTGACCCCCTCTCTATATCACTATGTGTAACCCCTCTCTATATCACTATGTGTGACCCCCCTCTATATCACTATGTGTGACCCCTCTATATCACTGTGTGTGACCCCTCTATATCACTATGTGTGACCCTCTCTATATCACTGTGTGTGACCCCCTCTATATCACTATGTGACCCCTCTCTATATCACTATGTGTGACCCCTCTATATCACTGTGTGTGACCCCCTCTATATCACTATGTAACCCCTCTCTATATCACTGTGTGTGACCCCCTCTATATCACTATGTGTGACCCCCTCTCTATATCACTATGTGTAACCTCTCTATATCACTATGTGTGACCTCTCTCTATATCACTATGTGTGACCTCTCTATATCACTATGTGTGACCCCTCTCTATATCACTATGTGTGACCCCTCTATATCACTATGTGTGACCCCTCTCTATCACTATGTGTGACCCCTCTCTATATCACTATGTGTGACCCCTCTATATCACTATGTGTGACCCCTCTATATCACTATGTGTGACCTCTCTCTATATCACTATGTGTGACCTCTCTCTATATCACTATGTGTGACCCCCTCTATATCACTATGTGTGACCCCTCTCTATATCACTGTGTGTGACCCCCTCTATATCACTATGTGTGACCCCCTCTCTATATCACTATGTGTAACCCCTCTCTATATCACTATGTGTGACCTCCCTATATCACTATGTGTGACCCCTCTCTATATCACTATGTGTGACCCCTCTATATCACTGTGTGACCCCTCTCTATATCACTATGTGTGACCCCTCTCTATATCACTGTGTGACCCCTCTCTATATCACTATGTGTGACCCCCTCTCTATATCACTATGTGTGACCCCTCTATATCACTGTGTGACCCCTCTATATCACTATGTGTGACCCCTCTCTATATCACTATGTGTGACCCCCCTCTATATCACTATGTGTGACCCCTCTATATCACTATGTGTGACCCCTCTCTATATCACTATGTGTGACCCCTCTCTATATCCCTATGTGTGACCCCTCTCTATATCACTATGTGTGACCCCTCTCTATATCACTGTGTGACCCCTCTATATCACTATGTGTGACCTCTATATCACTATGTGTGACCCCCCCTGTATATCACTATGTGTGACCCCCCTCTATATCACTGTGTGTGACCCCTCTCTATATCAATATGTGTGACCCCTCTCTATATCACTATGTGTGACCCCCTCTATATCACTATGTGTAACCCCTCTCTATATCACTATGTGTGACCCCTCTCTGTATATCACTATGTGTGACCCCTCTCTATATCACTATGTGTGACCCCTCTCTATATCACTATGTGTGACCCCTCTATATCACTATGTGTGACCCCTCTATATCACTATGTGTGACCCCCTCTATATCACTATGTGTGACCCCTCTCTATATCCCTATGTGTGACCCCCCTCTATATCACTATGTGTGACCCCTCTCTATATCACTATGTGTGACCCCCCTCTATATCACTATGTGTGACCTCTCTCTATATCCCTATGTGTGACCCCCTCTATATCACTATGGCTGACCTCTATATTACAGGTATCGGGCAGTGTTAGCAGTATTTCTGTGTGTATGGAGAATATTAGTCAGAAACATAGAAGATGTCAGCAGGAAAAGACCCCCTGCTCCATCTAGTCTGGTTGTGAGTAGTTCAGGACATGGAGGCTGGAGACTGGCTGCATCCACTGCACACACAGGAGAAGCTGCTGTATATACAGTATATATTCCCTCAGAAGTCGCCCCAGGATCATGTAGGACATTAGGGAGAAGCTGCTGTATATACAGTATATATTCCCTCAGAAGTCGCCCCAGGATCATGTAGGACATTAGGGAGAAGCTGCTGAGCCGGTGTGATAGATAACTCCCCTGGTATATGACCGGCCATTTATCAAGGAGCAGGAGGCCGAGTCCGGAGCTGCAGCTTACCGACTCCACAGCCCTGCAGACCACACATGGTATATACTGTATACAGCACCAGGCACCTGTATATAAGATCATAGTGTCCTCTATACAGATCACTGGTCACCACACATGGTATATACTGTATACAGCACCGGGCACCTGTATATAAGAACATAGTGTCCTCTATACAGATCACTGGTCACCACAGATGGTATATACTGTATACAGCACCGGGCACCTGTATATAAGAACATAGTGTCACCTCTATAGAAATCACTGGTCACCACACATGGTATATACAGTATACAGCACCGGGCACCTGTATATAAGATCATAGTGTCCTCTATACAGATCACTGGTCAGGCCACACATGGTATATACTGTATACAGCACCGGGCACCTGTATATAAGAACATATTGTCACCTCTATACAAATCACTGGTCACCACACATGGTATATACTGTATACAGCACTGGGCACCTGTATATAAGAACATAGTGTCACCTCTATAGAAATCACTGGTCACCACACATGGTATATACTGTATACAGCACTGGGCACCTGTATATAAGAACATAGTGTCCTCTATACAAATCACTGGTCACCACACATGGTATATACTGTATACAGCACCGGGCACCTGTATATAAGATCATAGTGTCCTCTATACAGATCACTGGTCACCACAGATGGTATATACTGTATACAGCACCGGGCACCTGTATATAAGATCATAGTGTCCTCTATACAGATCACTGGTCACCACACATGGTATATACTGTATACAGCACTGGGCACCTGTATATAAGAACATAGTGTCCTCTATACAAATCACTGGTCACCACAGATGGTATATACTGTATACAGCACCAGGCACCTGTATATAAGAATATAGTGTCACCTCTATAGAAATCACTGGTCACCACACATGGTATATACTGTATACAGCATCGGGCACCTGTATATAAGAACATAGTGTCCTCTATACAGATCACTGGTCACCACAGATGGTATATACTGTATACAGCACCGGGCACCTGTATATAAGAACATAGGGCCACATGTATCATCCTGCAAACGGATGATTTTCGGCGGAAAGTGCCGATTTGCGTATTTTTTTATACGCAAATGGCCGATCTGCGAATAAAATATTCGCAAATCGGCACTCTCCGCCAAGTACGCCAGGGGGGCGGAAAGGGGGCGTGTAGTGGGTGGAACGGAGGGCGCGGACTCAGAGTCCACGCGATTTACCATCCATTCCGCCCAAATATACGGCGAAAACCTACTCCAGTCCTCAGCTGGCGTAGGTTTTCGGCGGTGCGCACCGGCGCGCACGGGATTTATGTAGAGGCAGTCTGTCTCTACATAAATCTCAGTAGCGCCGGAGCTGCGGGGGCATTTTTAAGTCCGGCGTAAAAAACGTCGGACTTAATAAATGCCCCCCATGGTGTCCTCTATACAGATCACTGGTTAGGCCACACATGGTATATACTCATAGCTCCCAACTGTCCCGGATCCGGTGGGACAGTCCCGATTTTGGGGTGCCATTCCGGGACGGCGGGACAGCACCCCAAAAATCGGGACTGTCCCGCTTCACTGCTTCATTTAGCGGTTTGGAAGAAGAGAAGCTCCTGCGGCCGCATCAGACTGACCCAGGACCAGATGGGTTAACCTGCTGCCTGTGCTGGACCTTACTAAGCGGCGCCCCACAGCAACTCCTCCCGCGCTCGCTACGCTCTGATTCTATCACAATAGAATCGGTGTCTCTAAGCAGGGCCGTATTTACCACTAGGCACCCGTGGTCCGGAGCCTAGGGCAGCACCTTGCAGGGGGGCAGAGCCAGGGAGCAGGGGGACAGGAAAAACACAATTTTTTTTTGTTTACATTTTTTTTGTCTCCCTCCTGTCTGACCTCCTGGTCACACTTGACAGTAAACCTGGTGTCTTTTTGAGGGGGGTAGGGGGGGAGGTACGGTCAGGTCCTACCTATTTCCTTCAGACAATATGCAGACGGCTCTAATCATTGATTCTATGTGGAAATTTATGTTTTAAGCAGTTAAAAACCAGGAAAAACACGATTCAGACAATCTTTTTACATGTAGAAAAAAAGCATGTGGCCAAAACCACACTCCCCCACGCTCCCCAAGATGGGGCGTCTTCAGGTTTGGTGCCTAGGGCAGCAGCAGCTGGTAGTACGGTGTGAGGTGAGCTCAGGAACAGGCACCAGGACTGTGTCCTCTGCTCCATCCCTGCAGACGAGGACAGATCCTGCTCTCATCCACAGATGCATAGTTACCAACAGTCCCGGGTATGACCCGGTAAGCCCCGCTCCTCGGCGCCCACCGCGCGGCTAACTAACAGGGCCACAACTGGAAATATGGTAAGTATAATGGGTCGGTCTCTTACCATATTTCCAGTTGTCCATGGTGTCGCTCCTCCTCGAGTACTGTGTACTCTGCTGGTTAGCCCTTAGCGGGGCTTACTGCGATGGGGGAGGGGCTTACCGGCTCATACCCGGGACTGTTGGCAACTATGTGGATAGGTGGATGTGATGTAAAAGTGCAGGGGGCTGCACTTTCCCAATCTATGGCAAATCTGGGGCCAGAAGGGAGGCACTCTGTTAAGGTCAGGGCATCATGAGTACCCGGGATCAGTGCCGGCCGTGACTGGGGGTTGTATGTTGGTATCACTTAGGGCAGTCCAGGGCACTACTTTGTTTCTCAGCTGCTGCGCCAGCTTACTTGAATCAGTGCGGTCACAGGCCGCACTGACAAACACAGGCTCTGCGGCTCCCTGCTTCTCCAATGAAGCAGGGAGCTTTGGGGACTGCCCACTACCTGCCTTCTACAGACAGGTGGCAACAATAACAGGTGGCAACAGTAAGGTGGTAACCCAGCTTTCCCAGCATCATATATTCAGTATGATGGAGGTCACCCAGCTTTCCAGCATCATGTAGTCAGTATAAGGAGGTCACCCAGCATCCTGTGGTCAGTATATGGAGGTCACCCAGCTTTCCCAGCATCCTGTACTCAGTATATGGAGGTCACCCAGCTCTCCCAGCATCCTGTGGTCAGTATATGAAGGTCACCCAGCTTTCCCAGCATCCTGTACTGAATATGATGGAGGTCACCCAGCTTTCCCAGCATCCTGTAGTCAGTATCATGGAGGTCACACTGCTTTCCCAGCATCTTGTACTCAGTATATGGAGGTCACCCAGCTTTCCCAACATCCTGTACTCAGTATGATAGAGGTCACCCAGCTTTCCCAGCATCCTGTATGTCAGTATATGGAGGTCACTTAGCTTTCTCAGCATCCTGTAGTAAGTATATGGAGGTCACACAGCTTTCCCAGCATCCTGTAGTCAGTATATGGAGGTCACTCATCTTTCCCAGCATCCTGTAGTCAGTATGACCGAGGTCACCCAGCTCTCCCAGCATCTTGTAGTCAGTATGATGAGGTTACCCAGCTCTCCCAGCATCTTGTAGTCAGTATATGGAGGTCACCCAGCTCTCCCAGCATCTTGTCAGTATGATGGAGGTCACCCAGCTCTCCCAGCATCTTGTAGTCAGTATGATGGAGGTCACCCAGCATCTTCTAGAGGCAGAAGTGTTTGGGCGTGGTTAAGGGGTGTGTCTTTGGACATGGGTGTGTTTAGGGGGCGTGTCTTAGAGTGTAGTTCGGGCCTGTCTATGTCCCTCTTTGCATTCTGCTAAAGTTGGGAGGTATGCTGCACCTTTATTATAGTCAGTTCTGTTCTGGAAAGATATTCCCACTGCAAACTGTGTATATTATGTCACCCCTCTCAGTATTCAGGTCTAATATTGCACTTATTACTCATGTATATTCATTTACTAGTGCCTAGTGGTGTGATGATGAAATGGCTTGGTGAGTCACGTGACTTTCCCCCGGCTGCCATAGTAACCACAATAGCCATCGAGCTTTGGCTGGGGAATGCTATGCCACTTCCTGTCTGCCTCAGTCTTCTCTCCACCTTCAGGGGAGAAGGGTGTGTGTTGCTGCTGCTCCTGTGTCACAAGGCCACAACCCCGCGGTACCTGCTCCTGTACTGACCAGAAGTGCTCCGGTCCAGTCGGGACCTGTTTCTCCTTCTCAAGATTCTTCAAGATTCTCATCTCTAACCAAAGATCTGGGTGCCGCTCTTCAGTCACTATTCTCGTCATCATTCATTATCATCAACAGCAAGTATTCATTGCAACTCCATTCCGCCCAGTATCATATCTCCTGTACTACTACTCTCATCATTCAGTCTCCTTACTACAAGTAACGCAATCATCACAGCCTATTGCAGCCTCACCCATTACTCCGTTATATCCAAGTCTACCTTTATCCTGGTTGCATCCACAGAGACTGTTGCTATTGGTTACCACTGTTGCAATAAACGCACAACTACCGTTGTTTCTGAACCCTGGCATTGGTCTAGTTATTGGTGCCCTGACTAAGGACAACAAGGAATTGCTCGGCCTCCGCATGGTCAGGTCCTCGCTGGTTAGCTGCCTCCCCTCGTGCCAAAACCGTGACCTAACATCAGGCAAGTGGCTACCCGGGTCCTACCTAGTAATACCACCTACTACTACCCTCAGCGGGAGGCCCAGCGCACTACTATATAATATACCATTATTACGATGCTGGTGACCTCCTATTATATTACGGTACATGTTATGGTTATTATGTACACCCGCTGGGATGGTGGTACCTCTGATATACGGTATCTTCTCTCTATTGTATCATTTTACGGCTCCTGTAGATTATAACCCTGCGATACAATGTTATTTTTAAGCTATAGTATTTCAGTATTATTGGCCACGATCACTGTGTTATATGGCGTTATATCTGGTATATTTGGAAATAGTATTTGTGCTATTCTGTCATGGTAATTGGCATTGTATGGTAGTAATATCTGGTGTTATATAGCAGTATTATTGTATGGTAGTAATATCTGGTGTTATATAGCAGTATTATTGTATGGTAGTAATATCTGGTGTTATATAGCAGTATTATTGTATGGTAGTAATATCTGGTGTTATATAGCAGTATTATTGTATGGTAGTAATATCTGGTGTTATATAGCAGTATTATTGTATGGTAGTAATATCTGGTGTTATATAGCAGTATTATTGTATGGTAGTAATGTGGTGTTATATAGCAGTATTATTGTATGGTAGTAATATCTGGTGTTATGTAGCAGTATTATTGTATGGTAGTAATATGGTGTTATACAGCAGTATTATTGTATGGTAGTAATATCTGGTGTTATATAGCAGTATTATTGTATGGTAGTAATGTGGTGTTATATAGCAGTATTATTGTATGGTAGTAATGTGGTGTTATGTAGCAGTATTATTGTATGGTAGTAATGTGGTGTTATATAGCAGTATTATTGTATGGTAGTAATATCTGGTGTTATATAGCAGTATTATTGTATGGTAGTAATGTGGTGTTAAATAGCAGTATTATAGTATGGTAGTAGAGATGAGGGAACCTGGAGCATGCTTGAGTCCATCCGAACCCGATCGGTCGGCATGTGATTAGCGGTGGCTGCTGAACTTGGATAAAGCCCTAAGGCAATGTGGGAAACATGGATATAGTCATCGGCTGTATCCATGTTTTCCAGACAACCTTAGAGCTTTATCCAACTTCAGCAGCCACCGCTAATCAAATGCTGAAAGTTCGGGTTCGGATGGACTCGAACCCGAACCCGGTTCGCTCATCTCTATATGGTAGTAATATCTGGTGTTATGTAGCAGTATTATTGTATGGTAGTAATATCTGGTGTTATATAGCAGTATTATTGTATGGTAGTAATGTTATATAGCAGTATTATTGTATGGTAGTAATATGGTGTTATATAGCAGTATTATTGTATGGTAGTAATATCTGGTGTTATGTAGCAGTATTATTGTATGGTAGTAATATCTGGTGTTATATAGCAGTATTATTGTATGGTAGTAATGTTATATAGCAGTATTATTGTATGGTAGTAATGTTATATAGCAGTATTATTGTATGGTCGTAATGTGGTGTTATATAGCAGTATTATTGTATGGTAGTAATATCTGGTGTTATTTAGCAGTATTATTGTATGGTAGTAATATGGTGTTATATAGCAGTATTATTGTATGGTAGTAATATCTGGTGTTATTTAGCAGTATTATTGTATGGTAGTAATATCTGGTGCTATATAGCAGTATTATTGTATGGTAGTAATATCTGGTGTTATATAGCAGTATTATTGTATGGTAGTAATATGGTGTTATATAGCAGTATTATTGTATGGTAGTAATATCTGGTGTTATATAGCAGTATTATTGTATGGTAGTAATATGGTGTTATATAGCAGTATTATTGTATGGTAGTAATATCTGGTGTTATATAGCAGTATTATTGTATGGTAGTAATATCTGGTGTTATATAGCAGTATTATTGTATGGTAGTAATATCTGGTGTTATATAGCAGTATTATTGTATGGTAGTAAGCGAAAATTATATTGTTAATTTGTTTTCCCTGAGACCCATTGGCATCACAATGTATGGGGTAAAATCGCCCCTGCGAGCCCCTGGGACGAAGGAATTTTTTAATGAACATAATTAGATAAGCTTTTAATCCCCTCCTACGGAAGTATAAATAGGCCCCGCCTCCCTACATCATCAGTCAATAACAAGATCTAACAACAAGGGGGGGAGCCTTGTGATGCCAATGGGTCTCAGGGAAAACAAATTAACAATATAATTTTCGCTTCCCTATCGTCCCATTGGCATCACAATGTATGGGGAACTAGCAAGAATCCCCAGGGTGGGTTATTCCAGAGCAGCGGCACTGAGCACCGATCTGGCGAAAGCTGTTCTGGCTTCAAACTTGGTACCCAATCTATAATGTTTAACGAATGTAGATAGAGACGACCAGGAGGCAGCCTGGCAAATACTCTCCAAGGGTACGGATGACCTTTCAGCCCAGCTGGAAGCAACCGATCTCGTGGAATGTGCCCTTGTAAAC
Source organism: Dendropsophus ebraccatus (assembly GCF_027789765.1). Taxonomy (NCBI): domain Eukaryota; kingdom Metazoa; phylum Chordata; class Amphibia; order Anura; family Hylidae; genus Dendropsophus; species Dendropsophus ebraccatus. The sequence continues at coordinate 96,803,272 of NC_091464.1, forward strand.
TCTGGAGGAGGCTTGTCTGCTGACGAATAACATAACCCGATTGTATCACAAATCCAGCGAGATATGGAGGGTTTGGAAGCCTTCTTCCCTTTATTCTTACCGGCAAAGAGGATGAGCAGATTTTCATCTTTACGAAACTCTGCAACTCTGGACAAGTAGATTCTAATTGTCCTAGAAACATCTAACAGAGATAGATTCAAATCATCCTGGGATTGACCTGCAGGAGAAAATACCGGAAGCACCACAGGTTCATTTATGTTTGTAAATGAAGGTACCTTGGGTAGGAAGCCTGGGAGGAATCTGAGGATTACCTTATCTTCTGCAAATGATACATAGGGAGGAGCTGAGCCAAGGGCTTGAAGCTCCCCTACCCTCTTGGCTGAGGTTAGCGCCAACAGAAGAGTACATTTAAATGTAAGAAATTTCAGGTCTACTTCCTCCAAAGGCTCAAATGGAGGGAGGCAAAGGCATCTTAGAACGAAGGAGAGATCCCATGAATCTACCTGTCTATTCATTCTAGGCCTTAACCTTGTAATGGCCTTCACAAAATTTTTAACTTCCAAGATTTGGAATAATTTATAATTTAAATGAGCTGATAAAGCAGCAATTTGGACTTTGATAGAACTTGGTGTCAGTCCTTTATCAAATCCCTCCTGTAGAAACTCCAGTACCTGCGGAGTAGAGGGCTTTAAAGTATTAATTTGTTTTGCAGAACACCAGGATTGGAAAACGTTCCATACACGGGCATAGGATTTATTTGTCGCTTCACTGCGAGCATGCGATAGTGTGCGCAGGACTTTCTCAGAAAAACGTGGTGGGCCTAATAGGATCCCCTCAGTCTCCACGCTGTAAGACTGAGACTGGCTAGGTCCTGGCAAAGATGCTCCCCCTGTGAAATCAGGTCCGGAACCAATGGGAGTTTCCAGAATTCCCCCTTGCTCATATTCATGAGCAGGGTGAACCAGGCCCTCTTCGGCCAAAATGGTGTGATTATTATCACCGATGCCTGTTCCATCCTGATCTTCATGAGAACCCTCGGAATCATGGAGATTGGAGGAAAGATATATGCCAATTGGAAGTCCCATGGTATTGACATGGCATCCACGATCGACGGTCTGTCTGCTGTGTATAGGGAGCAAAAACTCTTCAGTTTGGCATTCTCTATTGATGCCATGAGGTCTATCTGAGGTAGACCCCATCTCCGGGTTAATTGTATGAACACTGTTCTCGACAGCGACCATTCTCCCGGGACCGTCAATCCTCGACTCAACCGATCCGCCAGAGTGTTGTGGATGCCCCTGATGTGCATGGCCATCAATCTGGACACTCTGGGTTCCGCCCATCTGAAGATACATTCCACTTCTCTTAGAAGTAGAGATGACCTGGTACCTCCCTGCTTGTTGATATAAGCCACACAAGCAGTGTTGTCCGTCCGTATTCTCACCGCCCTGTGCGATAACATTGGAGAGAAATGTAGAAGAGCTAGATATATAGCTCTGAGTTCCCTGGCGTTCGAAGGGAGCAGGGATTCCTGCGTGCTCCATACTCCTGATACCGTCCTCTCTTCTAAGTGGGCACCCCATCCTGTGCCTGAAGCATCTGTTGTGATTGTGGTCCAATGAGGTTCCAGTATTGAGGCACCATGTCTGACCTGTCTCCACCATGTTAGAGACTGCCTTGTTTCCGTGGACAACACATGAAGCGTATCTAGATCTTCTATACGACGATTCCAAGCCTTCAGAACCTCCTGCTGAAGGTATCTCATGTGCCATAGAGCCCATGGAACCGCATCTGCAGCTGACGAGAGGAGCCCCAGAAACCTCATCAAGGTTCGGAGAGATACCTGCCGAGGCGGAATTAGAAATTGTGCCCCTCTCTGGATACGAATCACTCTGGGTGGTGAGAGGAAGAATTTCATTTGTATGGAGTCTATAACAAATCCGAGAAACGTTTTCGTTGTGGACGGAACCAGATCTGATTTCTCCTGGTTGACTATCCACCCCAATTGAAGAAGTATGTCCAAGACATAATCCAACTGGGACTTCAGAAGAATCTGAGTCTGTGCCATAATCAACCAGTCGTCTAGGTAAGGAATAATCTTTATTCCCTGTAACCTGAACAGCACCATGATGGCTGATACAATCTTTGTAAATACAAAGGGGGCTGAGGTTATTCCGAATGGTAGCACCTTGAATTGAAGGTGTCTTACCTCCCCCTGGAGTTGAGTCGCTATCCGTAAATATTTTCTGTCGGCTGGCGCGATCGGAACGTGGAGATATGCATCTTGGAGATCTAAGGACACCATAAAATCTCCCTCCTGCAGTAGGGTTTTTACGGTTTTTATATTTTCCATACGGAATTTTTTCTTTACCATGAATTGGTTCAGATACCTTAGATCGATAATAAGTCTCCACTTTCCGGATGGCTTCGGAACGAGAAAAATTGGAGAGTACACTCCTAGACCGATCTCCGACGTCGGGACCTCTTGTAACGCCTCGACTGCCAATAGGTGAAGAATTTCTTCTTCTAAGACCGGATGCTTTATCTGACCTAGATACCGTGAAACCAGAAACCTGGGGGGAGGGAGAGGAGATAAAGGAAGCACATAACCGCAACGGATAATGTTTACAATCCAGGTGTCGTTTATTAATTTTTCCCAACTTGGGAGAAAATGAGTTAGACGCCCCCCCACAGGTGTACTTCTGGCGTCAGAAATCGGGCTTTTTTGAGGAATCCTTATTTTGCTTTCCTCCTTTCTTATTATAATATCTTCCCTTATTTCTGCTCTGGTATCTACTTTTTCCCCTTTGAGGGGATCTACCCCTCCGAAAGGAGCCACGCGGTCTGTAAGAAGCACTAGTGGAAGATAGTGGAAGGGATTTCCCTTTCTTGTCCGACATTTCTTCCATTAGTTTGTCGAGTTCCGAACCAAATAGTCTACCAGGCTGGAATTCCAAGTTGCATAATTGGAATTTTGAATTAGCATCACCTACCCAAGGTTTTAACCATAGGGCCCGGCGACCAGCTGTAGACAAAGCCATCGTCTTTGAGGCTAGCCTTGTTTCCTGTGATGCTGCATCACATAGAAAATCAACGGCCATATTAACCTTTTTGAAAGAACGTAGGACCTTGTCCCTGTTCACACCAGCCTCTAGATCCTCCTGGACCTTGGCCAACCACCTCCTAAGGCTTCTAGATACCTCGAAGGAGGAGATTGCGACTGCCCCTTGGGCTGCTGCAGCTGTATATGACCGTTTGAAGGCCACCTCCACCCTTCTATCCATAGGATCTTTAAGGTTAGACCCGTCCTCTGCTGGCAACACTGTGTTCTTAGATAGTTTAGCTATTGCCGTATCTACCTTAGGAGGTTCATTCCATTCCCTGGATTGGTCCTCCTTAAGGACGTACAGGGTCTTGAATTTTTTGCTCAAAACCGGAGCTTTTTCCGGTTTCTTCCACTCAGCTTTAATCATAGCCAATGATGTTTCCCCTACTGAAAAAGCCCTAGGCTTTTTTACAGGGGAAGCCCCTTCCTCCAGCTCCTCAGGGTGAATTTCGGCCTGAACGGCTCTACGTAACTTATAGATGCTATCCATAGGAAAATAGCTTTTAAATGTATCTTTATCGTCTTCAGACGGAGAGGATGACTCTGAAGAGGAGGAAGACTTCACCTCATCGATAACCGTAAAGGCTGACCCCTAGGGCAGAAAGGATAATCCCTTTTAGCTGAGGAGAGTAATTCTAGCCCCCTACTAAATGTAGTACTTACAGGCTGAGAAGCAGTAGGAGATATACTGCGTTTGGTTTTTTTCTTTTGAGAAGGATGGAGAGACTCTCTATTGGCAAAGGCTTTTTCCACATAATCTTTCACCCAAATCACCACATCCTGAACATCAGGTTCTTCAACGTTTTTTGGGCGACATGAAGCACAACGAACTGAAAATACAAATTTTATATAAGAAATTTAAAGAGAAAAAGACCTTATCTTGCTAGTGGATTCAGCCGTACGGAATTCATAGCCATCCGGTAGAGGAGTCTCGCATTCAGCGCATGTGAAGTGTTTGCGCTTAGATGTTCTCTTAGCAGACGGACTGGTCTCCATTGCTGACATCTAAAATATATGTGCATATAAGTCTCACTTATATCCTACACATGGGCATCATATGCTTAACACAATGAATAACAGGCCTAGCCTGTAACAGGTTGCACTAACAAAATCGACCACAAGATGGCAGCAGAGTACACTCTTATTATTAACTTACACTGTAAGCAGAATGAAGATTTACCAGGACGTTTCACCGAGGAACACACCGAGGAACACACCGATCCACAGGAGCCACCTTACACTCTCAAAGAGCGCTTGAACTGACTGGAGCGCTCCTGGACGAACTGAGCGCTTTGAAGCGCTGGCCGCCAGAGCGGCGTGACGTTGTGACGTCACCACGTGTCTGCGTGATGACGCGGCGCGTAAGCGCGATGACGCGGCGATGACGCGGCGCGCACGCGCGATGACGTGGAACCCGGAAACTTCCGGGAGATGGACCGCAAGGCCGCCGACCTGCGTGTCAAGCAGGCGAGGAGGTGTAACAGCAGACTCTCACAGAATCTCCTCCACGGCGCGGCCTGGGTACAGCTCACTAATCCCTGTAGGGAGAAAAAGAAAGAGAGATGACATAAACCTAAGCATAAGGTAGGAGGGGCAAAGTCCCCTAGGGCTTAATGCTGACGAAGTAAAAAGACTGATGATGTAGGGAGGCGGGGCCTATTTATACTTCCGTAGGAGGGGATTAAAAGCTTATCTAATTATGTTCATTAAAAAATTCCTTCGTCCCAGGGGCTCGCAGGGGCGATTTTACCCCATACATTGTGATGCCAATGGGACGATAGGGAATATGGTGTTATATAGCAGTATTATTGTATGGTAGTAATATCTGGTGTTATATAGCAGTATTATTGTATGGTAGTAATATCTGGTGTTATATAGCAGTATTATTGTATGGTAGTAATATCTGGTGTTATATAGCAGTATTATTGTATGGTAGTAATATGGTGTTATATAGCAGTATTATTGTATGGTAGTAATATCTGGTGTTATATAGCAGTATTATTGTATGGTAGTAATATCTGGTGTTATATAGCAGTATTATTGTATGGTAGTAATATCTGGTGTTATATAGCAGTATTATTGTATGGTAGTAATGTGGTGTTATATAGCACTATTATTGTATGGTAGTAATATGGTGTTATATAGCAGTATTATTGTATGGTAGTAATGTGGTGTTATATAGCAGTATTATTGTATGGCAGTAATATGGTGTTATATAGCAGTATTATTGTATGGTAGTAATATCTGGTGTTATATAGCAGTATTATTGTATGGTAGTAATATGGTGTTATACAGCAGTATTATTGTATGGTAGTAATATGGTGTTATATAGCAGTATTATTGTATGGTAGTAATATGGTGTTATACAGCAGTATTATTGTATGGTAGTAATATCTGGTGTTATATATGACGGTATGTAGCAGTATTATTAGTATGGCAGTATTTGGGCACTGTACGGTGGGATTATTTTGTCACCATATATACTGATGTTATGTGACACTGTATGACGGTATGTAGCAGTATTATTTATATGGGGTTCTTTTTTTATATATTGCTTCGCTGGCGCACGCTCACTGGATAATTGCCATGGCTGCCATGGTCTGATCTGGTGGCGGCTCTTGTATAATATGTCCCATGAGTCCCCTTCGTCCCCCCACCCTGTGACACATCCCTCCGGCGCAGGACAATGCTCTGCCCCATACAAAGCAGAGGTCAGGGCAGGGTTAATCCTGTGCGTACTGTTTGTTCATGTAAAGAAAAAAAAACACGGCACACGGCAGCGGCGGAGTACAACTTTGTTGTTGGATGCCATTGGCCTGTTGAAGGCGCCGTATCTCGTACTTTGGACAGAGAGGGGTAGACGGGCCCCTCTCCTGCAGCCGGTCTTGCTGGATCCGGAGCCTATATACAGGTAACAGATGTGTGCCAGGGCCAGAGGACCCCCCCCTGCCAACACTGCAGATCTCTTAAAGGGACATCCTGCTAATATCCTCATACACTGTGCTGGGTCATAACTGTCATTAGCCGCCTTCTATGTCACCCCCCACCAGGCCTCACAGGGCCGACCACCCCCGGGGCTTCTAATAGCACAGCACCGAAGGCAGACGATGATATCAGTCACATATGATGTAATAGGAGGTTATATTAGTGCTGGAGCGTTATAAGAGGAGCGGCTGATATCAGTCACATAGGATGTAATAGGAGGTTATATCAGTACTGGAGCGTTATAAGAGGAGCGGCTGATATCAGTCACATGATGTAATAGGAGGTTATATCAGTGCTGGAGCGTTATAAGAGGAACGGCTGATATCAGTCACATATGGTGTAATAGGAGGTTATATCAGTACTGGAGCGTTATAAGAGGAGCGGCTGATATCAGTCACATATGATGTAATAGAAGGTTATATCAGTACTGGAGCGTTATAAGAGGAGCGGCTGATATCAGTCACATGATGTAATAGGAGGTTATATCAGTACTGGAGCGTTATAAGAGGAGCGGCTGATATCAGTCACATGATGTAATAGGAGGTTATATCAGTACTGGAGCGTTATAAGAGGAGCGGCTGATATCAGTCACATATGATGTAATAGAAGGTTATATCAGTACTGGAGCGTTATAAGAGGAGCGGCTGATATCAGTCACATATGATGTAATAGAAGGTTATATCAGTACTGGAGCGTTATAAGAGGAGCGGCTGATATCAGTCACATAGGATGTAATAGGAGGTTATATCAGTGCTGGAGCGTTATAAGAGGAGCGGCTGAGAGAGAGGAAAAAATATCATTATTTGCGGATGATATACTGCTGTATATAAGTAATACGCCGCTCTCCTTGACAAGGGCGATAGTGATAGTGGAGGAATTTGGAAGAGTTTCAGGGTTACAGATCAACTGGAAAAAAAAAAAGTGCTGTTGCTCCTGGATCGGGAAGTCAGCCACGAACAGGTTACTGGGCATCTAGGGGTAAGGGTGGCAAAGGATATTAAAAGATATATAGAGCTTAATATAAAGCTAAGGTGAAGGTTTGGTTAGGCCTCCCTCTTAGTATGGCGGACAGAATTGGTCTAGTGAAGATGGTTATGTTGCCCCAAATCTTATATATGTTGGTTAATTGCCCCATGTGGGTGGGAGAACGGTGTTTCAAACTGTTGGAGGCTTTATTATAGGAATTAATCTGGTAAGGAAGAAAAGTAATCGAGTCTAGGGGTGTATCTCAATGCACCCCCATGTTTAATAATCTTCACTTGCCAGAGTTGGCGAAAAAATTAAAGAATGGAAATTTTGGCACTGGTATGGTTTGCGATATGTGGCACAATTTTTTTCGGATTCTGGGGTGTTTTTGACATGGGATCAGTTAAGAGGGAAATTTGGGTTGCGGGAGAAAGCACGGTTTAAGTATATGCAAGTAAAGCATGCAGTTAGGAGCACTAAGGAAAGTCATTATTTACAGGTCACCGAAAATAATTTGTGGGAGTTCTAGATTAAAGGTGTCGGGTATATATAAAAACAGTCTAGTCAATTGAACGGGTAAAACAGTATTGGGTTGTGGTAACAAAGGCGTACGACAGTAGATAGTTTGACCGTAAAATAATATATGGAGATAAGAAATACGCCCGTTTTAGAGCTTGAGTAAGTGGCTTAGTAAGAACCAGTGGTGGAGGTTTTCCATTATTTTTATTAAAGATTGTGACCTGGGGAGAGCACGAGAGGCTCCAGAATTTTGGTGTTAAAGGGGTTGTCCGGCGATAAAAAATTATTCACAGAATAACACACATTACAAAGTTATACAACTTTGTAATGTATGTTATGTCTGTGAATGGCCCCCTTCCCCTTGTCCCACCACCCCCACCCGTGTACCCGGAAGTGTGGTGCGCTATACTCACTTGTCACGTGCCGACCACGGTCTCCGATCCTCATCAGTGACGTCTTCTTCGGGCGGCCAGCGGATCTTCCCGAGTGCCGGCCACCCTCTGCAGCGTCATCCGAAGCTCAGCCGCGATTGGCTGAGCATAACTGTGCTCAGCCAATCGCGGCAGAGCGGCTGATGACGCGGCCACATCATCAGCTGCTCAGCCGCGATTGGCTGAGCACAGTTCTGCTCAGCCAATCGCGGCTGAGCTTCGGATGACGCTGCAGAGGGCGGCCGGCACTCGGGAAGATCCGCCGGTCTCCCGAAGAAGACGTCACTGCTGAGGATCGGAGACCGTGGACGACACGAGATGCGGTGAGTATAATGCACCACACTTCCGGATCTAGCGTGGGTGGGGGGAAACACGGGGAAGGGGGCCATTCACAGACATAACATACATTACAAGTTGTATAACTTTGTAATGTGTGTTATTCTGTGAATAATTTTTTATCGCCGGACAACCCCTTTAACTAAGGGTACTATTACACGGAACGATAATCGTCCGAATTGGCCCGATTCGGCCGATTATCGCTCCGTGTAATAAATGCAACCATCAGCCGATGACAATGATCATCGGCTGATCGTATAGGTTAGACCCTATTTTCGTTGGGCGCCGACCGCGCACCGCTGCGTGTAATAGCGGTGCACGGGCGGCGACAAACGATATACATTACCCATCCACGTTCCAGGGCTTCTCCTGCCGTCCGCTTCTCCCGGGGTCCCACACGCGCTCTAGCATCACAGAGGCCTGTCAGCTAATAGGCCGCTCAGCCAATCACAGGCCGCAGCGGTCCCGGCCTGTGATTGGCTGAGTGGCCTACCAGCTGACAGGCCGCTGTGAAGCTAGAGCGCGTGTGGGACCCCGGGAGAAGCGGACGCAGGAGCAGCCCTGGAACGTGGATGGGTAATGTATGCCAGTTTAGCAAGGGCTGCAAGGACATTGGTAACGATGTCCATGCAGCTCTTGTCAAACGATCATCGGGCCGTGTAATAGGTCCAGTAAATGAGCGATGATCTAGCAGATCGCTGCTCGTTTACAGGTATTATCGGGCCCTGCTCGGCCCGTGTAATACCACCCTAAGGGGAAGATCAAGGGGGTGGTCGTGGGGGGGGGAACTGCCTGCGCGCGCTGGGCGGGGGCTGCACCTTGGTCCAGGGCTGGGCGGAACAGAGATGTATATGGTTTTGATTTTTTTTTTTCCTTTATTTTTTATTTTTTTGTTTTTGTTTTTTTTGTAATATAATTAAAGGTAGGATATCCTGTGTTTCAGTGACCTTAGGTGGAACCTGCCTTGGTGTGGCCTCCGAGTTGATTCTGTTAATAAAATTCGATTTCTTGGGGGCCATGGTTGACTATAATAAATGGTTGTCTGGCCACCAGGGGAACATGGAAACAGTGTGAGACCTCCCTAGTGTTATAGAAGAGGTTTAAGTGCTAGGGGGTCTGGTGGTGGTCCGGCATCCATCTGGGGAAGGTGGGTGTCTGACGATCAAGGACCCACTGGGTGTGAATGAGCTGGTGAATGAGGGAGGCTGCGCAGGCTTGATCTGCTGAAGAGGGCCCTGGATGTAAAGGGTAATTTTGGTAGGAAGGATTTTTTTTTTTGTGCTTTGTTTGGATGTAAAAATTAATAATATTTTTTATTTATAATTATATGCTTTATGGAAGTAGGTTTTGTAGTGCAGTTTGGTGTCCGGCTTCGCCTGGGTGGGGGTGCGGCCCTTGCTCGGGTGGGCGGGAACCCTGTGCGGGTGCAGGTAAATGCAGATTGTACAGCTAATGGGAGGAGGAAGTAGGGGAGAGGTAAGCATTATCATAGGAATTGTGAATTCGGTTCGGAGCCTCTCGTTGTGACTCCGCGGGAGGAATAGGTTTTGTACTGGTTTAAGGGTATATACGAGTAACTGTTCCTTGTGAGGGTGGGAAGGGGTATTTATGAAATATTATGATTGTGAGTGATTTTATAAGACATGTTAATTGTTTATTTGTAATAAAGATTAAATAAAAAAATAATAAAAAAAGAGGAGCGGCTGATATCAGTCACATAGGATGTAATGTCTGGAGGTTATATCAGTACTGGAGCGTTATAAGAGGAGCGGCTGATATCAGTCACATATGATGTAATAGGAGGTTATATCAGTGCTGGAGCGTTATAAGAGGAGCGACTGATATCAGTCACATATGGTGTAATAGGAGGTTATATCAGTACTGGAGCGTTATAAGAGGAGCGGCTGATATCAGTCACATATGGTGTAATAGGAGGTTATATCAGTGCTGGAGCGTTATAAGAGGAGCGGCTGATATCAGTCACATATGGTGTAATAGGAGGTTATATCAGTACTGGAGCGTTATAAGAGGAGCGGCTGATATCAGTCACATATGATGTAATAGGAGGTTATATCAGTGCTGGAGCGTTATAAGAGGAGCGGCTGATATCAGTCACATATGGTGTAATAGGAGGTTATATCAGTACTGGAGCGTTATAAGAGGAGCGGCTGATATCAGTCACATATGGTGTAATAGGAGGTTATATCAGTACTGGAGCGTTATAAGAGGAGCGGCTGATATCAGTCACATATGATGTAATAGGAGGTTATATCAGTACTGGAGCGTTATAAGAGGAGCGGCTGATATCAGTCACATATGGTGTAATAGGAGGTTATATCAGTGCTGGAGCGTTATAAGAGGAGCGGCTGATATCAGTCACATATGATGTAATGTCTGGAGGTTATATCAGTACTGGAGCGTTATAAGAGGAGCGGCTGATATCAGTCACATATGATGTAATAGGAGGATATATCAGTACTGGAGCGTTATAAGAGGAGCGGCTGATATCAGTCACATATGATGTAATAGGAGGTTATATCAGTACTGGAGCGTTATAAGAGGAGCGGCTGATATCAGTCACATAGGATGTAATAGGAGGATATATCAGTGCTGGAGCGTTATAAGAGGAGCGGCTGATATCAGTCACATATGATGTAATGTCTGGAGGTTATATCAGTGCTGGAGCGTTATAAGAGGAGCGGCTGATATCAGTCACATATGATGTAATAGGAGGTTATATCAGTGCTGGAGCGTTATAAGAGGAGCGGCTGATATCAGTCACATATGGTGTAATAGGAGGATATATCAGTACTGGAGCGTTATAAGAGGAGCGGCTGATATCAGTCACATAGGATGTAATAGGAGGTTATATCAGTACTGGAGCGTTATAAGAGGAGCGGCTGATATCAGTCACATAGGATGTAATAGGAGGTTATATCAGTACTGGAGCGTTATAAGAGGAGCGGCTGATATCAGTCACATAGGATGTAATAGGAGGTTATATCAGTGCTGGAGCGTTATAAGAGGAGCGGCTGATATCAGTCACATATGGTGTAATAGGAGGATATATCAGTGCTGGAGCGTTATAAGAGGAGCGGCTGATATCAGCCACATGAGATATAATAGGAGGTTATATCAGTACTGGAGCGTTATAAGAGGAGCGGCTGATATCAGTCACATATGGTGTAATAGGAGGTTATATCAGTACTGGAGCGTTATAAGAGGAGCGGCTGATATCAGTCACATATGGTGTAATAGGAGGTTATATCAGTGCTGGAGCGTTATAAGAGGAGCGGCTGATATCAGTCACATATGGTGTAATAGGAGGTTATATCAGTACTGGAGCGTTATAAGAGGAGCGGCTGATATCAGTCACATATGATGTAATAGGAGGTTATATCAGTACTGGAGCGTTATAAGAGGAGCGGCTGATATCAGTCACATATGATGTAATAGGAGGTTATATCAGTACTGGAGCGTTATAAGAGGAGCGGCTGATATCAGTCACATATGATGTAATAGGAGGTTATATCAGTGCTGGAGCGTTATAAGAGGAGCGGCTGATATCAGTCACATATGATGTAATAGGAGGTTATATCAGTACTGGAGCGTTATAAGAGGAGCGGCTGATATCAGTCACATATGATGTAATAGGAGGTTATATCAGTACTGGAGCGTTATAAGAGGAGCGGCTGATATCAGTCACATATGGTGTAATAGGAGGTTATATCAGGGCTGTATTTACCACTAGGCACCCGTGGTCCGGTGCCTAGGGCAGAACCTTGCAGGGGGGAAAAAACCAGGGAGCAGGGGGAAAAAAAACTAATTTTTATTTATTTTTATTTTTTTTGTCTCCCACATCCTGTTCATACTTGCCAGCAAATCTGGGGGGGGTGGGGGTTTGGGGTATGGTGGTATTGGTCAGGTCTGCTGTAGAGGTGTTAAATATGATGCCTGGAGCTATCACCTGCCAATCTACCAATCTTGTGGTGACATTTGTTGATGTTTTAAGCAGTTAAAAACCATGAAAAATGTGATTCAGACAATATTTCTACATGTAGAGAAATGCATATGGCCGAAACCAGGCTCCCATGTCTTCAGGATGCTGACTGGTGCGTGAAGATGGGGCGTCTTCAGGTTTAGTGCCTAGGGCAGCAGCAGCCAGTAATACGGCCCTGGGGGGGGGGGGGGGGAGATTTGGGGTTCTGAGTTATAATAATGATGATATGAGGAGTGAGCACCTTTCCTGCTATATAATCTGCTTTAGGGTCAGTTCACACGTACAGACTCGCAGCGTAAATCTCGCTGCGAGTCTGTCAGGTCCTGGCAGTTCACTGTCACGCTGTCTGAACGACCTCTGCGTGTATGTAATTCTGCCGGCCCCTTAACCCCTTCTGCTCCCGCTCTGTATACATTACCTCTCCTCGCTGCACGGGGTCCCGACGTACTGCTCTCCCGCCCGGCCAATCACTGGCTGCAGCTGGGCAACACACTGATTGGCCGGGCAGGAGAGCAGGACGTCGGGACCCCGTGCAGCGAGGAGAGGTAATGTATATAGAGCGGGAGCAGAAGGGGTTAAGGGGCCGGCAGAATTACATACACGCAGAGGTCGTTCAGACAGCGTGACAGTGAACTGCCAGCACCTGCCAGATTCTGTACGTGTGAACTGACCCTTATAGTTTTATTCCTTCCTGCACTGTATGCAAATCAGCGCCAACAAAGTCATGTGGGCGGCGTATCTCCATCAACTAGTCATGTGGGCGGCCTCTCTCCATCAACTAGTCATGTGGGCGGCGTATCTCCATCAACTAGTCATGTGGGCGGCGTATCTCCATCAACTAGTCATGTGGGCGGCGTATCTCCATCAACCAGTCATGTGGGCGGCGTATCTCCATCAACCAGTCATGTGGGCGGCATATGTCCATCAACCAGTCATGTGGGCGGCATATCTCCATCAACCAGTCATGTGGGCGGCGTATCTCCATCAACCAGTCATGTGGGCGGCATATGTCCATCAACCAGTCATGTGGGCGGCGTATCTCCATCAACCAGTCATGTGGGCGGCGTATCTCCATCAACCAGTCATGTGGGCGGCGTATCTCCATCAACTATTTATGGCTCCTGGGCTGTTATCTCACCTCTCCATGTTGATTCCACCTCCTCACTCTGTAATCCCGCCTCTCCACTCTGTAATCCCGCCACTCCACTCTAATCTCGCCTCTCCGCTCTTTTATCCGGCCTCTCCGCTCTGTAGTCCCACTTCTTCGCTCTGTAATCCCGCCTTTCCGCTCTGTAATCCCACCTCTCCGCTCTGTAATCCCGCCACTCCGCTCTGTAATCCCGCCTCTCTTTTCTGTAATCCCACCTCTCCGCTCTGTAATCCCACCTCTCCCCTCTGTAATCCCGCCTCTCCGCTCTGTAATCCCGCCTGTAATCCCACCTCTCCGCTCTGTAATCCCACCTCTCCCCTCTGTGATCCCGCCTCTCCGCTTTGTAATCCCGCCTCTCCGCTCTGTAATCCCACCTCTCCCCTCTGTGATCCCGCCTCTCCGCTTTGTAATCCCGCCTCTCCGCTCTGTAATCCCACCTCTCCGCTCTGTAATCCCACCTCTCCGCTCTGTAATCCTGCCACTCTGAGAGTGATTCCTAGGCCTGGAGGCTGCTACATCATTCAGAGGCGGGATTACAGAGCGATGAGGCGGGATTAAAGAGGGGAGAGACAAGATAGAGCAGAGAGGCGGGGTTACAGCCTGGAAGACTAGTTGATGAAGAGACGCCGCCCACATGACTAGTTGATGGAGAGACGCCGCCCACATGACTAGTTGATGGAGATACGCCGCCCACATGACTAATTGATGGAGAGAGGCCGCCCACATGACTAGTTGATGGAGAGACTCCGCCCACATGACTAGTTGATGGAGAGACGTTGCCCACATGACTAGTTGATGGAGACTCCGCCCACATGACTGGTTGATGGAGAGACGCCGCCCACATGACTAGTTGATAGAGACGCCGCCCACATGACTAGTTGATGGAGAGACGCCGCCCACATGACTAGTTAATGGAGAAACGCCGCCCACATGACTAGTTGATGGAGAGACGCCGCCCACATGACTAATTGATGGAGATACGCCGCCCACATGACTAGTTGATGGAGAGACGCCGCCCACATGACTAGTTGATGGAGATACGTCGCCCACATGACTGATGGAGATACGCCGCCCACATGACTAGTTGATGGAGAGACGCCGCCCACATGACTAGTTGATGGAGAGACGCAGCCCACAAAACTAGTTGATGGAGACGCTGCCCACATGACTAGTTGATGGAGAGACGCCGCCCACATGACTAGTTGATGGAGAGACGCAGCCCACAAAACTAGTTGATGGAGACGCTGCCCACATGACTAGTTGATCGAGAGACGCCGCCCACATGACTAGCTGCAACTGATTTGCATACAGTGCAGGAAGGAATAATACTACATTTTGGGGGAGACAATGGCAAACGATCAGATATGGCAGGAAAGCTGCTCACTCCTCCTCATCTCTATTATAACTCACAACCCTAAATCCCCCCCACCCCCGATATCTGTGCCGTCCTCCATGTCTGTATATTAACTGCACAGGTCAGAGGTCACGGCTAGGAAAGTGTCACCTAGAAAGCGGCAGAGATGTGAATTATTAATCTATTTTATCTGTATCATAGGTCACATCTCCACAGAGCTGATTTATCATGTCTCATCACCTCCAGAGCTGCACTCACTATTCTGCTGTTACATCATGTCTCATCACCTCCAGAGCTGCACTCACTATTCTGCTGTTACATCATGTCTCATCACCTCCAGAGCTGCACTCACTATTCTGCTGTTACATCATGTCTCATCACCTCCAGAGCTGCACTCACTATTCTGCTGTTACATCCTGTCTCATCACCTCCAGAGCTGCACTCACTATTCTGCTGTTACATCATGTCTCATCCTCCAGAGCTGCACTCACTATTCTGCTGTTACATCATGTCTCATCCTCCAGAGCTGCACTCACTATTCTGCTGTTACATCATGTCTCATCACCTCCAGAGCTGCACTCACTATTCTGCTGTTACATCATGTCTCATCACCTCCAGAGCTGCACTCACTATTCTGCTGTTACATCATGTCTCATCACCTCCAGAGCTGCACTCACTATTCTGCTGTTACATCCTGTCTCATCACCTCCAGAGCTGCACTCACTATTCTGCTGTTACATCATGTCTCATCCTCCAGAGCTGCACTCACTATTCTGCTGTTACATCATGTCTCATCCTCCAGAGCTGCACTCACTATTCTGCTGTTACATCATGTCTCATCACCTCCAGAGCTGCACTCACTATTCTGCTGTTACACCATGTCTCATCACCTCCAGAGCTGCACTCACTATTCTGCTGTTACATCATGTCTCATCCTCCAGAGCTGCACTCACTATTCTGCTGTTACATCATGTCTCATCCTCCAGAGCTGCGCTCACTATTCTGCTGTTACATCATGTCTCATCCTCCAGCGCTGCGCTCACTATTCTGCTGTTACATCATGTCTCATCCTCCAGAGCTGCACTCACTATTCTGCTGTTACATCATGTCTCATCCTCCAGCGCTGCGCTCACTATTCTGCTGTTACATCATGTCTCATCCTCCAGAGCTGCACTCACTATTCTGCTGTTACATCATGTCTCATCACCTCCAGAGCTGCACTCACTATTCTGCTGTTACATCATGTCTCATCACCTCCAGAGCTGCACTCACTATTCTGCTGTTACATCATGTCTCATCACCTCCAGAGCTGCACTCACTATTCTGCTGTTACATCATGTCTCATCACCTCCAGAGCTGCACTCACTATTCTGCTGTTACATCCTGTCTCATCACCTCCAGAGCTGCACTCACTATTCTGCTGTTACATCATGTCTCATCCTCCAGAGCTGCACTCACTATTCTGCTGTTACATCATGTCTCATCCTCCAGAGCTGCACTCACTATTCTGCTGTTACATCATGTCTCATCACCTCCAGAGCTGCACTCACTATTCTGCTGTTACACCATGTCTCATCACCTCCAGAGCTGCACTCACTATTCTGCTGTTACATCATGTCTCATCCTCCAGAGCTGCACTCACTATTCTGCTGTTACATCATGTCTCATCCTCCAGAGCTGCACTCACTATTCTGCTGTTACATCATGTCTCATCCTCCAGCGCTGCGCTCACTATTCTGCTGTTACATCATGTCTCATCCTCCAGAGCTGCACTCACTATTCTGCTGTTACATCATGTCTCATCCTCCAGCGCTGCGCTCACTATTCTGCTGTTACATCATGTCTCATCCTCCAGAGCTGCACTCACTATTCTGCTGTTACATCCTGTCTCATCCTCCAGAGCTGCACTCACTATTCTGCTGTTACATCATGTCTCATCCTCCAGAGCTGCACTCACTATTCTGCTGTTACGTTATGTCTCATCCTCCAGTCACCCATCACAGAAGAGAGACAGGAGGCTGTGAATGTAGCTCTGGATGTGACTGGAGGATTGGACAGTGACTGTTGGGGGGGGGGGGGGGGGTCCTTACCACCACACAGCTGATTGGCTGTTACAATGTGTCAGTGGAGGGAGAATCTAGAGTGGATACAACTGTAGCTGTCCCTCAGCTGTGAGAAGTTGTGTAAGCTCAGGCCCTCAGAGCAGCGCTCGTCCATACTGGGATCTGTGTATATAGGGGGGTCAGCGGTCAGCTCCTGCGTCAGCAGCTCTGGGGGAGGGGCCTGTGCTGGGGACAAGAGCTGACAGTTCACTCTATCCAGGAGAAGAGGCGGCTGCGACAGGAGAGGAGACCCCAGAATGTAAGAGCTGGGGGGTCCAGGGGGGGGGGGAGGGCACCTTGCACATTTAAAGGGCCGGTACTGTCTGCTCTCATAAAGAATCACAATGAAAAGTTCTTTAACTTTCTGATGAACTTTGTCTCAGTGAGTGAGAAGACAGCGGAGGGTCCGTTACAGTGTGTCAGTATAGTGAGCACGGCCGCAGTAGCAGGACTCTCCTCTCTGGATACTACAGTGTGTCTGGATACTACTGTGTCAGTACAGCTGAGGGTCCGTTACACTGTGTCTGGATACTACTGTGTCAGTACAGCGGAGGGTCCGTTACACTGTGTCTGGATACTACTGTGTCAGTACAGCTGAGGGTCCGTTACACTGTGTCTGGATACTACTGTGTCAGTACAGCTGAGGGTCCGTTACACTGTGTCTGGATACTACTGTGTCAGTACAGCTGAGGGTCCGTTACACTGTGTCTGGATACTACTGTGTCAGTACAGCTGAGGGTCCGTTACACTGTGTCTGGATACTACTGTGTCAGTACAGCTGAGGGTCCGTTACACTGTGTCTGGATACTACTGTGTCAGTACAGCTGAGGGTCCGTTACACTGTGTCTGGATACTACTGTGTCAGTACAGCTGAGGGTCCGTTACACTGTGTCTGGATACTACTGTGTGTCAGTACAGCGGAGGGTCCGTTACACTGTGTCTGGATACTACTGTGTCAGTACAGCTGAGGGTCCGTTACACTGTGTCTGGATACTACTGTGTCAGTACAGCGGAGGGTCCGTTACACTGTGTCTGGATACTACTGTGTGTCAGTACAGCGGAGGGTCCGTTACACTGTGTCTGGATACTACTGTGTCAGTACAGCGGAGGTTCCGTTACACTGTGTCTGGATACTACTGTGTCAGTACAGCGGAGGGTCCGTTACACTGTGTCTGGATACTACTGTGTCAGTACAGCTGACGGTCCGTTACACTGTGTCTGGATACTACTGTGTCAGTACAGCGGAGGGTCCGTTACACTGTGTCTGGATACTACTGTGTCAGTACAGCTGACGGTCCGTTACACTGTGTCTGGATACTACTGTGTCAGTACAGCGGAGGGTCCGTTACACTGTGTCTGGTTTAGTGAAGTTATGGAGAATTGGAGGCCGATAATTCCTCTCAGTGCGGCCTGGAAGCTTCTGGCCAATATGCTGTGTAATCGGCTGGTGGAGTTTGCACCCCGGCTCCTTTCGGGGGGCTCAGCACTGCTCTGTTCCTTAGGGTCAGGGAGGCAGTGGGGCGGAGTAGTGCGGGTCTTTGTGATCGGGTGAACCACGAGTACCTCTTGTCCGTTCTTCTGAGATACGGCCTACCAGATACTTGTGTCAATTGGCTTAAGATGCATGAGGCAGAGAGTTTCCCGCTGGTGAACGGTCGGTCTGGCCGCTCTTTGGTCCGGAGGAGCCAGAAGCCACCAAGAAAGTGGTGGCGTACGCTGATGATGTCATCGCCTTCATATCCTGGAGAGAGGGGGGGCAGACATGGTGATGTCAGAGGTGGAGCGCTACTCAGAGGCATCGGGGTCCAACAACAACTGGGATGAGGGTGAGAGTCTCTGGCTGGGAGGGGGAGATCCCAGGTTTGATCCCCCGGCCATCCTTTTCCAAGACTTGGCAACAATCTGAGACATAACATTGGGCCAGGGCTGGTGGCTGCAGCGTGACTGTGTCCATCTATCTGGGCAGTGTATGTATCTTGCCAGAGGCTTCCTATACTAGGATCTACAGCCTGTTCTTCCAGCTGTTATGGGGGAATAGGCTGAACCTGGTCAAGAGAGAGGTTACGTACCGCACGAGGAGACTAGGGGGTTTGTCTATGGTGAACCCTGTGGTGTTCTTAGTGAACACCTTCTTGAAAGCTAACATCGCAAACCTCTGGAAAGAGAGGGCTCCTCTGTGGGAACTCTCCTGCAGGGAATGGTTTCAGCCTTTCTTCCAGGAATGGGAGACAGGAGGGCGAGTGAAGGACCTTCGTACACCCCATGGATATCTTCCGGCTTACGCTACCCCGACTCTGAAGATGATACGTCGGTGGGGTCTGGGAATGTGGGAGATCAGGACTTGAGGAAATTCCTTGACAAAGGGTTCTGCTGACCCATTTCCAGAAGCCATTGGCGCTCAGGGATTGCCCAGGCCAGGATCTAGAGGTTGGGCTTAGTCTTGGTGCTTGGGCTTAGTCTTGGTGCTTGGGCTTAGTCTTGGTGCTTGGGCTTAGTCTTGGTGCTTGGGCTTAGTCTTGGTGCTTGGGCTTAGTCTTGGTGCTTGGGCTTAGTCTTGGTGCTTGGGCTTAGTCATGGTGCTTGGGCTTAGTCTTGGTGCTTGGCCTTAGTCTTGGTGCTTGGGCTTAGTCTTGGTGCTTGGGCTTAGTCTTGGTGCTTGGGCTTAGTCTTGGTGCTTGGGCTTAGGCTGCATTCATACGTTCCGGGAAGTTGTCCGTGCTCACGGATCCGTGCGCACGGACAATTTTACAGCCCATTGCTTTCTATTGGGCTATTCAGATGTTCCGTGATTTCACAGATCCGTGATCCGTTCCGTTAAAAAATAGGACATGTCATTTCTCAGAACGGATGCACGGAAAGGATTCCCCATAGAAATCAATGAGATCCGTGTTTTTCATGGATGTACATGGATGTGACATCCGCGTTCATCCGTGAAAAACACGGATGTGATGTAATCAATGTCATTTAAAATGCTTTAACACAGATCCATGAAAAAAACGGACACTGATGCAAAACAAATGCAAAACGGATGAAAAATTGTTCGAATTTAAACGATAATCGCTCTGTGTAATTGCAGGCAACGATCGAAAAATCGTTGGTATGTCGTTGATCGTTCATTTAGCTCTGAACCTAAAATTATCGTTAATTATTCGCTAATCGTTCGCTGTAATTCCACGTTCGTTCGCTCAAGTTCCACGTTTTTTCACTAATCGTTCAGTGTAATTGCTCATTGTCCATTGTTTTTCTGGGATCAGAAGGAATAAACGATCATAGTAACGATCGCAATAATGATTGTAGTAACAATCGTAACTAACGTTTATCGTTCTATGTAATATGGTGAACGATTTCAGGTTAACGATAAACAATCTCGTTCGCGATTGTTTATCGTTAGCAGTTAATTGTTAAAAATCGCTCAGAGTAATAGGATCCTCAGGAACGGACTATAACCCCTTAGTGACCGCCATGCTGCCTTTTCACGGCGGTCACTAATGGGCTTTATTCCGATGCGTACGCCTTTTAACGGTGTACGCATCGGAATGAATTGCCGCCCGGCAGCGGCAGCAGTGCGGGAGATCAGCTGTCAGTGTGACCGCTGACCCCCTCCTGTAACTGTCCGGAGTGGAGGATGCAGCGGCATCTAACGGGTTCCGGTGTGTACCCGACGGCGGTCGCAGTGAGAGGAGATGAATTCATGTCCTCCCCCCCCCCCCCCCCCCCCCCGTTCCCCCCGTAATAACCTTAGTGTTCACAGTGATTAATTCCTCAGGGTACAAACACACTTGCCGCATCGGCAGTGAGACTCGCTGAGGATCCCGGCCCTGTGTACTCAATGGCAGACAAACTCGCAGCAGGGATCTACATCCCTGTCCAAAGGCCGACCCGTTAACCCCCCGGCCGCCGGAGACTATACATCACCTGGTCCCAGGATGTACATGTGTCTGCCATTGGCCGGGATCCTCAGCAAGAAACTCGCTGCGGATACAGCAAGTGTGTTTGTACCCTTAAAAAAGATCAAACTCTCTCCACTACCAGAGGTGGCGGAGAGCATGGGGCAATGATCAGGGACTAGCCAATGTGGTCCTGGTACAAGTGATCAGCGGTATATACTATATACCACTCATCACTTGTCCCAAATGCTGCCGCCACTTTTTGTCCCCTGTCACCAAAAATCATTGGTAACAGGATAAAAAGTAAAGTGCCCCGGATTACCTGTAACCACCCCAGATTACCTGTAACCACCACAGATTACCTGTAACCACCCCAGAATACCTGTAACCACTCCGCATTACCTGTAACCACCCCAGATTACCCGTAACCACCCCAGATTACCTGTAACCACCACAGATTACCTGTAACCACCCCAGATTACCTGTAACCACCACAGATTACCTGTAACCACCCCAGATTACCTGTAACCACCACAGATTACCTGTAACCACCCCAGATTACCTGTAACCACCACAGATTACCTGTAACCACCCCACATTACCTGTAACCACCCCAGATTACCTGTAACCACCACAGATTACCTGTAACCACCCCAGATTACCTGTAACCACCCCGCATTACCTGTAACCACCACAGATTACCTGTAACCACCCCACATTACCTGTAACCACCACAGATTACCTGTAACCACCCCACATTACCTGTAACCACTCCACATTACCTGTAACCACCACAGATTACCTGTAACCACCCCGCATTACCTGTAACCATCACAGATTACCTGTAACCACCCCACATTACCTGTAACCACCACAGATTACCTGTAACCACCCCACATTACCTGTAACCACTCCGCATTACCTGTAACCACTCCGCATTACCTGTAACCACCCCAGATTACCTGTAACCACTCCGCATTACCTGTAACCACCCCAGAGTACCTGTAACCACCCCGCATTACCTGTAACCACCTGCATTACCTGTAACCACTCCGCATTACCTGTAACCACCCCAGAATACCTGTAACCACCCCAGATTACCTGTAACCACTCCGCATTACCTGTAACCACCCCAGATTACCTGTAACCACCCCAGATTACCTGTAACCACCACAGATTACCTGTAACCACCCCGCATTACCTGTAACCACCACAGATTACCTGTAACCACCCCACATTACCTGTAACCACCACAGATTACCTGTAACCACCCCGCATTACCTGTAACCACCACAGATTACCTGTAACCACCCCGCATTACCTGTAACCACCCCAGATTACCTGTAACCACCCCAGATTACCTGTAACCACCCCAGATTACCTGTAACCACCACAGATTACCTGTAACCACCCCGCATTACCTGTAACCACCACAGATTACCTGTAACCACCCCGCATTACCTGTAACCACCACAGATTACCTGTAACCACCCCACATTACCTGTAACCACCACAGATTACCTGTAACCACCCCGCATTACCTGTAACCACCACAGATTACCTGTAACCACCCCGCATTACCTGTAACCACCACAGATTACCTGTAACCACCCCACATTACCTGTAACCACTCCACATTACCTGTAACCACCCCAGATTATCTGTAACCACCCCGCATTACCTGTAACCACCCCAGATTACCTGTAACCACCTCGGATTACCTGTAACCACCCCGCATTACCTGTAACCACCACAGATTACCTGTAACCACCCCACATTACCTGTAACCACCACAGATTACCTGTAACCACCCCACATTACCTGTAACCACCACAGATTACCTGTAACCACCACAGATTACCTGTAACCACCCCACATTACCTGTAACCACCCCCAGATTACCTGTAACCACTCCGCATTACCTGTAACCACTCCGCATTACCTGTAACCACCCCAGATTACCTGTAACCACCCCGCATTACCTGTAACCACCCCGCATTACCTGTAACCACCCCAGGGTACCTGTAACCACCCCAGATTACCTGTAACCACCCCAGATTACCTGTAACCACCACAGATTACCTGTAACCACCACAGATTACCTGTAACCACCCCACATTACCTGTAACCACCACAGATTACCTGTAACCACCCCGCATTACCTGTAACCACCACAGATTACCTGTAACCACCCCGCATTACCTGTAACCACCCCGCATTACCTGTAACCACCCCAGATTACCTGTAACCACCCCAGATTACCTGTAACCACCACAGATTACCTGTAACCACCCCACATTACCTGTAACCACCACAGATTACCTGTAACCACCCCGCATTACCTGTAACCACCACAGATTACCTGTAACCACCCCAGATTACCTGTAACCACCCCAGATTACCTGTAACCACCACAGATTACCTGTAACCACCCCACATTACCTGTAACCACCACAGATTACCTGTAACCACCCCGCATTACCTGTAACCACCACAGATTACCTGTAACCACCCCAGATTACCTGTAACCACCCCACATTACCTGTAACCACCACAGATTACCTGTAACCACCACAGATTACCTGTAACCACTCCGCATTACCTGTAACCACCACAGATTACCTGTAACCACCCCAGATTACCTGTAACCACCCCGCATTACCTGTAACCACCCCGCATTACCTGTAACCACCCCGGATTACCTGTAACCACCCCGCATTACCTGTAACCACTCCAGATTACCTGTAACCACCACAGATTACCTGTAACCACCCCACATTACCTGTAACCACCACAGATTACCTGTAACCACCCCAGATTACCTGTAACCACCACAGATTACCTGTAACCACCCCGCATTACCTGTAACCACCCCCAGATTACCTGTAACCACCCCGCATTACCTGTAACCACTCCGCATTACCTGTAACCACCCCAGATTACCTGTAACCACCCCACATTACCTGTAACCACCCCGCATTACCTGTAACCCCCCCGCATTACCTGTAACCCCCCCGCATTACCTGTAACCACCCCAGAGTACCTGTAACCACCCCGCATTACCTGTAACCACCACAGATTACCTGTAACCACCCCGCATTACCTGTAACCACCCCAGGGTACCTGTAACCACCCCAGATTACCTGTAACCACCCCAGATTACCTGTAACCACCCCAGATTACCTGTAACCACCCCGCATTACCTGTAACCACCACAGATTACCTGTAACCACCCCGCATTACCTGTAACCACCCCAGATTACCTGTAACCACCCCAGATTACCTGTAACCACCACAGATTACCTGTAACCACCCCGCATTACCTGTAACCACCACAGATTACCTGTAACCACCCCGCATTACCTGTAACCACCACAGATTAACTGTAACCACCCCACATTACCTGTAACCACTCCACATTACCTGTAACCACCCCAGATTACCTGTAACCACCCCACATTACCTGTAACCACCCCGCATTACCTGTAACCACTCCGCATTACCTGTAACCACCACAGATTACCTGTAACCACCCCGCATTACCTGTAACCACCACAGATTACCTGTAACCACCCCACATTACCTGTAACCACTCCACATTACCTGTAACCACCCCGCATTACCTGTAACCACCACAGATTACCTGTAACCACCCCACATTACCTGTAACCACCACAGATTACCTGTAACCACCCCACATTACCTGTAACCACCACAGATTACCTGTAACCACCACAGATTACCTGTAACCACCCCCAGATTACCTGTAACCACCCCGCATTACCTGTAACCACTCCGCATTACCTGTAACCACTCCGCATTACCTGTAACCACCCCAGATTACCTGTAACCACCCCGCATTACCTGTAACCACCCCGCATTACCTGTAACCACCCCAGGGTACCTGTAACCACCCCAGATTACCTGTAACCACCCCAGATTACCTGTAACCACCACAGATTACCTGTAACCACCCCGCATTACCTGTAACCACCACAGATTACCTGTAACCACCCCGCATTACCTGTAACCACCCCAGATTACCTGTAACCACCCCAGATTACCTGTAACCACCACAGATTACCTGTAACCACCCCGCATTACCTGTAACCACCACAGATTACCTGTAACCACCACAGATTACCTGTAACCACCCCAGATTACCTGTAACCACCCCGCATTACCTGTAACCACTCCGCATTACCTGTAACCACCCCGCTTTACCTGTAACCACCCCAGATTACCTGTAACCACCCCGCATTACCTGTAACCACCCCACATTACCTGTAACCACCCCGCATTACCTGTAACCACCCCAGATTACCTGTAACCACCCCGGATTACCTGTAACCACCCCAGATTACATGTAACCACCACAGATTACCTGTAACCACCCCGCATTACCTGTAACCACCACAGATTACCTGTAACCACCCCACATTACCTGTAACCACCACAGATTACCTGTAACCACCACAGATTACCTGTAACCACCCCCAGATTACCTGTAACCACCCCGCATTACCTGTAACCACTCCGCATTACCTGTAACCACTCCGCATTACCTGTAACCACCCCAGATTACCTGTAACCACCCCGCATTACCTGTAACCACCCCGCATTACCTGTAACCACCCCAGGGTACCTGTAACCACCCCAGATTACCTGTAACCACCCCAGATTACCTGTAACCACCACAGATTACCTGTAACCACCCCGCATTACCTGTAACCACCACAGATTACCTGTAACCACCCCGCATTACCTGTAACCACCCCAGATTACCTGTAACCACCCCAGATTACCTGTAACCACCACAGATTACCTGTAACCACCCCGCATTACCTGTAACCACCACAGATTACCTGTAACCACCACAGATTACCTGTAACCACCCCAGATTACCTGTAACCACCCCGCATTACCTGTAACCACTCCGCATTACCTGTAACCACCCCGCTTTACCTGTAACCACCCCAGATTACCTGTAACCACCCCGCATTACCTGTAACCACCCCACATTACCTGTAACCACCCCGCATTACCTGTAACCACCCCAGATTACCTGTAACCACCCCGGATTACCTGTAACCACCCCAGATTACATGTAACCACCACAGATTACCTGTAACCACCCCGCATTACCTGTAACCACCACAGATTACCTGTAACCACCCCACATTACCTGTAACCACCACAGATTACCTGTAACCACCCCACATTACCTGTAACCACCACAGATTACCTGTAACCACCCCAGATTACCTGTAACCACCCCGCATTACCTGTAACCACCCCCAGATTACCTGTAACCACCCCGCATTACCTGTAACCACTCCGCATTACCTGTAACCACCCCAGATTACCTGTAACCACCCCACATTACCTGTAACCACCCCACATTACCTGTAACCACCCCACATTACCTGTAACCCCCCCGCATTACCTGTAACCCCCCCGCATTACCTGTAACCACCCCACATTACCTGTAACCACCACAGATTACCTGTAACCACCCCGCATTACCTGTAACCACCCCGCATTACCTGTAACCACCCCAGGGTACCTGTAACCACCCCAGATTACCTGTAACCACCACAGATTACCTGTAACCACCCCGCATTACCTGTAACCACCCCAGATTACCTGTAACCACCCCAGATTACCTGTAACCACCACAGATTACCTGTAACCACCCCGCATTACCTGTAACCACCACAGATTACCTGTAACCACTCCGCATTACCTGTAACCACCACAGATTACCTGTAACCACCCCACATTACCTGTAACCACCACAGATTACCTGTAACCACCCCGCATTACCTGTAACCACCATAGATTACCTGTAACCACCCCGCATTACCTGTAACCACCCCAGATTACCTGTAACCACCCCAGATTACCTGTAACCACCACAGATTACCTGTAACCACCCCGCATTACCTGTAACCACCACAGATTACCTGTAACCACTCCGCATTACCTGTAACCACCACAGATTACCTGTAACCACCCCAGATTACCTGTAACCACCCCGCATTACCTGTAACCACCCCGGATTACCTGTAACCACTCCGCATTACCTGTAACCAACCCAGATTACCTGTAACCACCACACATTACCTGTAACCACCCCATATTACCTGTAACCACCCCAGATTACCTGTAACCACCCCGCATTACCTGTAACCACCCCGGATTACCTGTAACCACTCTGCATTACCTGTAACCAACCCAGATTACCTGTAACCACCCCACATTACCTGTAACCACCCCGCATTACCTGTAACCACCCCAAATTATCTGTAACCACTCTGCATTACCTGTAACCACCCCAGAGTACCTGTAACCACCCCAGATTACCTGTAACCACCTCGGATTACCTGTAACCACTCCAGATTACCTGTAACCACCCCTATTACCTGTAACCACTCAGCATTACCTGTAACCACCCCGCATTACCTGTAACTACCCCGCATTACCTTTAACCACCCCACATTACCTGTAACCACCCCGCATTACCTGTAACCACCCCGCATTACCTGTAACCACTCTGCATTACCTGTAACCACTCCGCATTACCTGTAACCACCCCGCATTACCTGTAACCACCCCCAGATTATCTGTAACAACTCTGTATTACCTGTAACCACCCCAGAGTACCTGCAACCACCCCAGAGTACCTGTAACCACCTCGGATTACCTGTAACCACCTCGGATTACCTGTAACCACCCCGGATTACCTGTAACCACCACAGATTACCTGTAACCACCCCACATTACCTGTAACCACCCCAGATTACCTGTAACCACCCCTATTACCTGTAACCACTCCGCATTACCTGTAACCACCCCAGATTACCTGTAACCACCCCACATTACCTGTAACCACCCCCAGATTACCTGTAACCACCCCACATTACCTGTAACCACCCCACATTACCTGTAACCACCCCCAGATTACCTGTAACCACCCCGCATTACCTGTAACCACCACAGATTACCTGTAACCACCCCAGATTACCTGTAACCACCCCACATTACCTGTAACCACCACAGATTACCTGTAACCACCCCGCATTACCTGTAACCACCACAGATTACCTGTAACCACCCCGCATTACCTGTAACCACCCCGGATTACCTGTAACCACCCCACATTACCTGTAACCACCCCGCATTACCTGTAACCACCCCAGATTACCTGTAACCACCCCAGATTACCTGTAACCACTCCGCATTACCTGTAACCACCCCGCATTACCTGTAACCACCCCGCATTACCTGTAACCAACCCAGATTACCTGTAACCACTCCGCATTACCTGTAACCACCCCTATTATCTGTAACCACCCCAGATTACCTGTAACCACCTCGGATTACCTGTAACCACTCCAGATTACCTGTAACCACCCCTATTACCTGTAACCACTCCGCATTACCTGTAACCACCCCACATTACCTGTAACCACCCCGCATTACCTTTAACCACCCCACATTACCTGTAACCACCCCAGATTATCTGTAACAACTCTGTATTACCTGTAACCACCCCAGAGTACCTGCAACCACCCCAGAGTACCTGTAACCACCTCGGATTACCTGTAACCACCTCGGATTACCTGTAACCACCCCAGATTACCTGTAACCACCCCTATTACCTGTAACCACTCCGCATTACCTGTAACCACCCCGCATTACCTGTAACCACCCCACATTACCTGTAACCACCCCCAGATTACCTGTAACCACCCCGCATTACCTGTAACCACTCTGCATTACCTGTAACCACTCCGCATTACCTGTAACCACCCCGCATTACCTGTAACCACCCCACATTACCTGTAACCACCCCCAGATTATCTGTAACCACCCCGCATTACCTGTAACCACCCCGCATTACCTGTAACCACCCCGGATTACCTATAACCAACCAAGATTACCTGTAACCACCCCACATTACCTGTATCCACCCCGCATTACCTGTAACCACCCCACATTACCTGTAACCACCCCAGATTACCTGTAACCATTCCGCATTACCTGTAACCACCCCGGATTACCTGTAACCACCCCACATTACCTGTAACCACTCCGCATTACCTGTAACCACCCCACATTACCTGTAACCACCCCACATTACCTGTAACAACTCCGCATTACCTGTAACCACCCCGGATTACCTGCAACCACCCCACATTACCTGTAACCACCCCACATTACCTGTAACCACCCCGGATTACCTGTAACCAACCCAGATTATCTGTAACCACCCCACATTACCTGTAACCACCCCAGAGTACCTGTAACCACCCCACATTACCTGTAACCACCCCACATTACCTGTAACCACCCCAGAGTACCTGTAACCACCTCGGATTACCTGTAACCACCCCACATTACCTGTAACCACCCCGCATTACCTGTAACCACCCTGCATTACCTGTAACCACCCCACATTACCTGTAACCACCCCCAGATTATCTGTAACCACTCTGTATTACCTGTAACCACACGCCGCATTACCTGTAACCACCCCAGAGTACCTGTAACCACCCCGCATTACCTGTAACCACCCCACATTACCTGTAACCACCCCAGATTACCTGTAACCACTCCGCATTACCTGTAACCACCCCGGATTACCTGTAACCACCCCACATTACCTGTAACCACCCCAGAGTACCTGTAACCACCTCGGATTACCTGTAACCACCTCGGATTACCTGTAACCACCCCACATTACCTGTAACCACCCCGCATTACCTGTAACCACCCCGCATTACCTGTAACCACCCCACATTACCTGTAACCACCCCCAGATTATCTGTAACCACTCTGTATTACCTGTAACCACACGCCGCATTACCTGTAACCACCCCAGAGTACCTGTAACCACCCCGCATTACCTGTAACCACCCCACATTACCTGTAACCACCCCAGATTACCTGTAACCACTCCGCATTACCTGTAACCACCCCGGATTACCTGTAACCACCCCACATTACCTGTAACCACTCTTCATTACCTGTAACCACCCCGCATTACCTGTAACCACTCTTCATTACCTGTAACCACCCCGCATTACCTGTAACCACTCTTCATTACCTGTAACCACCCCGCATTACCTGTAACCACCCCGGATTACCTATAACCAACCAAGATTACCTGTAACCACCCCACATTACCTGTATCCACCCCGCATTACCTGTAACCACCCCACATTACCTGTAACCACCCCAGATTACCTGTAACCACCTCCAGATTACCTGTAACCACCTCCAGATTACCTGTAACCACTCTGCATTACCTGTAACCACCCCGCATTACCTGTAACCACCTCCAGATTACCTGTAACCACCTCCAGATTACCTGTAACCACTC
This sequence comes from Dendropsophus ebraccatus, assembly GCF_027789765.1. NCBI lineage: Eukaryota > Metazoa > Chordata > Amphibia > Anura > Hylidae > Dendropsophus > Dendropsophus ebraccatus. The sequence continues at coordinate 96,833,496 of NC_091464.1, forward strand.
CGCATTACCTGTAACCACCCCACATTACCTGTAACCACTTCGCATTACCTGTAACCACTCCGCATTACCTGTTACCACCCCAGATTACCTGTAACCACTCCGCATTACCTGTAACCACCCCGGATTACCTGTAACCACCCCGGATTACCTGTAACCACCCCACATTACCTGTAACCACCCCACATTACCTGTAACCACCCCAGAGTACCTGTAACCACCCCGCATTACCTGTAACCAACCCAGATTATCTGTAACCACCCCACATTACCTGTAACCACCCCAGAGTACCTGTAACCACTCCGCATTACCTGTAACCACCCCGGATTACCTGTAACCACTCTGCATTACCTGTAACCACTCTGCATTACCTGTAACCACTCTGCATTACCTGTAACCACTCTGCATTACCTGTAACCACTCCGCATTACCTGTAACCACCCCACATTACCTGTAACCACCCCAGATTATCTGTAACCACCCCAGATTACCTGTAACCACCCCGCATTACCTGTAACCACCCCCAGATTACCTGTAACCACCCCAGATTACCTGTAACCACCTCGGATTACCTGTAACCACCTCGGATTACCTGTAACCACCCCTATTACCTGTAACCACTCCGCATTACCTGTAACCACCCCGCATTACCTGTAACCACCCCGCATTACCTGTAACCACCCCCAGATTACCTGTAACCACCCCGCATTACCTGTAACCACCCCACATTACCTGTAACCACCCCCAGATTATCTGTAACCACTCTGCATTACCTGTAACCACACGCCGTATTACCTGTAACCACCACAGATTACCTGTAACCACCCCGCATTACCTGTAACAACTCCGCATTACCTGTAACCACTCCTCATTACCTGTAACCACCCCGCATTACCTGTAACCACCCTGCATTACCTGTAACCACTCCGCATTACCTGTTACCACCCCAAATTACCTGTAACCACCCCGCATTACCTGTAACCACTCCGCATTACCTCTAACCACTCCGCATTACCTGTAACCACCCCAGATTACCTGTAACCACCCCAGATTACCTGTAACAACCCCAGATTACCTGTAACCACTCTGCATTACCTGTAACCATACGCCGCATTACCTGTAACCACCCCAGAGTACCTGTAACCATACGCCGCATTACCTGTAACCACCCCAGAGTACCTGTAACCATACGCCGCATTACCTGTAACCACCCCAGAGTACCTGTAACCACCCCGCATTACCTGTAACCACCCCAGAATACCTGTAACCACCCCGCATTACCTGTAACCACCCCAGAATACCTGTAACCACCCCGCATTACCTGTAACCACCCCAGAATACCTGTAACCACCCCAGATTACGTGTAACCACTCCGCATTACCTGTAACCACCCCGCATTACCTGTAACCACCCCAGATTACCTGTAACCACTCCAAATTACCTGTAACCACCCCACATTACCTGTAACCACCCCAGATCATTCATAACCACTCCAGTTTACCTGTAACCGCTCAGATTACCCGTAACCACCCCAGATTGCCTGTAACCACCCCAGATTACCTGTAACCACCCCAGATTGCCACAGGCTGCCCATAACCACTACAGATTGCCACAGATTGCCCGTACCCACCCCAGATTGCCTGTCACTCCTCCCCCAGATTGCCTGTCACTCCTCCCCTAGATTGCCAGTAAACACCCCCAGATTGCCAGTAAACATCCCCAGATTGTCCGTTACCACCCCCAGATTTCCAGTAAACATCCCCAGATAGCCAGTAAACACCCCTAGATAGCCGGTAAACACCCCCAGATTGTCCGTTACCACCCCAGATTTCCAGTAAACATCCCCAGATAGCCAGTAAACACCCCTAGATAGCCGGTAAACACCCCCAGATTGTCCGTTACCACCCCCAGATTTCCAGTAAACACCCCTAGATAGCCCATAACCACCCCAGATTGCCACAGACTGCTCGTACCACCCCAAATTGCCCATCACTGCCCCAGATAGCAAGTAAACACTCCCAGGTTGCCCGTCACCACCCCAGATTACCTGTAATCTCATTTTAAAAAATTATTTTCTAGCACCTGCGCTATTCTAGCTGCGGTTTTGCACCAGCAAAATGATGCTCCTTCCCTTCTGAGCCCTGCTGCGTGCCCATACAGTGGTTTATGCCCACATATGAGAACCTGCTTTACAAATTTTGGGGTGCATTTTCTCTCCTGTTTCCCGTGAAATTGAGAAATTTCAAACTAAACATACATATTATTGAAAAAATAATTTTTTTTTTCTTTCATTTTTACTGTCTAATTTTGAATCCTTTCCTCTAATACCTGTGGGGTCAAAATCCTCACTGCACCCTAAGATGACTTCTTTCAGGGGTGCCCTTTCCAAAATGGGGTGACTTATGGGGGGGTTTCACTCTGCGGACACTACAGGGGCTCTGCAAACGCACCTGGCGCCTGAAAACTTGTACAGCAAAATCTGCACTGCAAATGCTAATTGGCGCTCCTTCCCTTCTGAGCCCGGCTGTGTGCCCATACAGTGGTTTACCTCCCCATATGGGGTACCATTATACTCAGGAGAACCTGCGTTACAAATGTTGGGGTGCTTTTTCTCTCCTGTTGCTTGTGAAAATGAGATACTTTAATCTGAACAGACATATTTGAAAATTTCTATTTTCCATTTTTCTCTGACCTAATTGTGAATACTTTCCTCCAGCCCCTGTAGGGTTAAAATGCTCATTATACCCCTAGATTAATTCCTTAGGGTGTGTAGTTTCCAAAATGGGGTCATTTATGAGGGTTTCAAGTATACAAGCCTCCTAAACACACCTAAAAAAAGAACTGGTTCCTTAAAAAAATTAGTTTTGGAAATTTCATGAAAAATTGATAATTTGCTGATACATTTCTAAGCCCCGTAACACCCAAGAAAAGTAAAATATGTTTATGAAATTAGGCCAGAATAAAGAGGACATATCGGTAATGTGATCTAGTAACTAATTTATGTCATACAACTTTCTTTTTTTAGAAGCAGAGAATTTCAAAGTTTGTCAAGTGCAAATTTTTCATGATATTTTTATGTTTTTCACAAAAAACACACAAGACAGTGACTAAATTTTGCCACGAATATTAAGTACCATATGTTACAAAAAAACAATTAGAATTGCTGGCATATGTTAAAGCATCACTGAGCTATAAGCGCATAAAGTGAGACAGGTCAGATTTTGAAAAAGGCTTTTTGAAAAGGCAAAATAGGCTTGGTCCCTAAGGGGTTAAACAGAGAACAGGTCGTAAAGATAAGATTGAGATTTCTTCTCTTTTCAAATCCACTCCTGGCTTTGGCTGAAAAAATCTGTAAGATAATCTGTCCGACATCTTTTGGTGTATTAGGGCCTGCACTTATGGACCTGGCCCATGTACAGAGGGGGTGTAACAGGGGATGGAATGGATTTGTGTTAGTATAGTATTGCTGGGCTGGAGGGTACTCGGTGTTAGTATAGTATTGCTGGGCTGGAGGGTACTCAGTGTTAGTATAGTATTGCTGGGCTGGAGGGTACTCGGTGTTAGTATAGTATTGCTGGGCTGGAGAGTACTCGGGTGTTAGTATAGTATTGCTGGGCTGGAGGGTACTCAGTGTTAGTATAGTATTGCTGGGCTGGAGGGTACTCGGTGTTAGTATAGTATTGCTGGGCTGGAGAGTACTCGGTGTTAGTATAGTATTGCTGGGCTGGAGGGTACTCGCTGTTAGTATAGTATTGCTGGGCTGGAGGGTACTCGGTGTTAGTATAGTATTGCTGGGCTGGAGGGTACTCGGTGTTAGTATAGTATTGCTGGGCTGGAGGGTACTCGGTGTTAGTATAGTATTGCTGGGCTGGAGGGTACTCGGTGTTAGTATAGTATTGCTGGGCTGGAGGGTACTCGCTGTTAGTATAGTATTGCTGGGCTGGAGGGTACTCGCTGTTAGTATAGTATCGCTGGGCTGGAGGGTACTCGCTGTTAGTATAGTATTGCTGGGCTGGAGGGTACTCGGTGTTAGTATAGTATTGCTGGGCTGGAGGGTACTCGGTGTTAGTATAGTATTGCTGGGCTGGAGGGTACTCGGTGTTAGTATAGTATTGCTGGGCTGGAGGGTACTCGGTGTTAGTATAGTATTGCTGGGCTGGAGGGTACTCGGGTGTTAGTATAGTATTGCTGGGCTGGAGGGTACTCGCTGTTAGTATAGTATTGCTGGGCTGGAGGGTACTCGGTGTTAGTATAGTATTGCTGGGCTGGAGAGTACTCGCTGTTAGTATAGTATTGCTGGGCTGGAGGGTACTCGGGTGTTAGTATAGTATTGCTGGGCTGGAGGGTACTCGCTGTTAGTATAGTATTGCTGGGCTGGAGGGTACTCGGGTGTTAGTATAGTATTGCTGGGCTGGAGGGTACTCGGTGTTAGTATAGTATTGCTGGGCTGGAGGGTACTCAGTGTTAGTATAGTATTGCTGGGCTGGAGGGTACTCGGTGTTAGTATAGTATTGCTGGGCTGGAGAGTACTCGGTGTTAGTATAGTATTGCTGGGCTGGAGGGTACTCGCTGTTAGTATAGTATTGCTGGGCTGGAGGGTACTCGGTGTTAGTATAGTATTGCTGGGCTGGAGGGTACTCAGTGTTAGTATAGTATTGCTGGGCTGGAGGGTACTCGGTGTTAGTATAGTATTGCTGGGCTGGAGGGTACTCGGGTGTTAGTATAGTATTGCTGGGCTGGAGGGTACTCGGTGTTAGTATAGTATTGCTGGGCTGGAGGGTACTCGGTGTTAGTATAGTATTGCTGGGCTGGAGGGTACTCGGTGTTAGTATAGTATTGCTGGGCTGGAGGGTACTCGGTGTTAGTATAGTATTGCTGGGCTGGAGAGTACTCGGTGTTAGTATAGTATTGCTGGGCTGGAGGGTACTCGGTGTTAGTATAGTATTGCTGGGCTGGAGGGTACTCGGTGTTAGTATAGTATTGCTGGGCTGGAGGGTACTCGGGTGTTAGTATAGTATTGCTGGGCTGGAGGGTACTCGCTGTTAGTATAGTATTGCTGGGCTGGAGGGTACTCGGTGTTAGTATAGTATTGCTGGGCTGGAGGGTACTCGCTGTTAGTATAGTATTGCTGGGCTGGAGGGTACTCGGGTGTTAGTATAGTATTGCTGGGCTGGAGGGTACTCGCTGTTAGTATAGTATTGCTGGGCTGGAGGGTACTCGGGTGTTAGTATAGTATTGCTGGGCTGGAGAGTACTCGGTGTTAGTATAGTATTGCTGGGCTGGAGAGTACTCGGTGTTAGTATAGTATTGCTGGGCTGGAGGGTACTAGGTGTTAGTATAGTATTGCTGGGCTGGAGGGTACTCGGTGTTAGTATAGTATTGCTGGGCTGGAGGGTACTCGGTGTTAGTATAGTATTGCTGGGCTGGAGGGTACTCGGTGTTAGTATAGTATTGCTGGGCTGGAGGGTACTCGGTGTTAGTATAGTATTGCTGGGCTGGAGGGTACTCGCTGTTAGTATAGTATTGCTGGGCTGGAGGGTACTCGGGTGTTAGTATAGTATTGCTGGGCTGGAGGGTACTCGGGTGTTAGTATAGTATTGCTGGGCTGGAGGGTACTCGGTGTTAGTATAGTATTGCTGGGCTGGAGGGTACTCGGTGTTAGTATAGTATTGCTGGGCTGGAGGGTACTCGGTGTTAGTATAGTATTGCTGGGCTGGAGGGTACTCGGTGTTAGTATAGTATTGCTGGGCTGGAGAGTACTCGGTGTTAGTATAGTATTGCTGGGCTGGAGGGTACTCGGTGTTAGTATAGTATTGCTGGGCTGGAGGGTACTCGGGTGTTAGTATAGTATTGCTGGGCTGGAGGGTACTCGGTGTTAGTATAGTATTGCTGGGCTGGAGGGTACTCGGGTGTTGGTGTAGTTTGCACTCTGGTTTATATGTAATGTTGATGTTATGCCTTTCTTTATTGTGCGGGGTCCCTCCTTATGTTGTTCTGTGCGGGGTCCCTCCTTATGTTATTCTGTGTGGGGTCCCTCCTTATGTTGTTCTGTGTGGGGTCCCTCCTTATGTTGTTCTGTGCGGGGTCCCTCCTTATGTTATTCTGTGCGGGGTCCCTCCTTATGTTGTTCTGTGCGGGGTCCCTCCTTATGTTGTTCTGTGCGGGGTCCCTCCTTATGTTGTTCTGTGCGGGGTCCCTCCTTATGTTATGTGCGGGGTCCCTCCTTATGTTCTGTGTGGGGTCCATCCTCATGTTGTTCTGTGCGGGGTCCCTCCTTATGTTGTTCTGTGCGGGGTCCCTCCTTATGTTGTTCTGTGCGGGGTCCCTCCTTATGTTCTGTGTGGGGTCCCTCCTTATGTTGTTCTGTGCGGGGTCCCTCCTTATGTTCTGTGCGGGGTCCCTCCTTATGTTGTTCTGTGCGGGGTCCCTCCTCATGTTGTTCTGTGCGGGGTCCCTCCTTATGTTGTTCTGTGCGGGGTCCCTCCTCATGTTGTTCTGTGCGGGGTCCCTCCTCATGTTGTTCTGTGCGGGGTCCCTCCTCATGTTACTGTGTACCCACCACATACACTCTGTGGCCTGATGTCTCATAGTCTTTGCCCTTAGGGTGTAATTACAGGTGATGGCCTGCAGGGTGGCGCTGTTTGATGATGCTTCCCCTCTATCTCGGCAGGTCGGGGCAGGGGGATGCCGCAATGTCCCTCATTTGCCTGTCGGACTTTGAAGCTTACGCCAAAGATCATTTACCGAAAGCCACCTGGGAGTATTACGCTGCCGGCGCGGACGACTGCTGCACCCGGGACGATAACCTGCTGGCCTTCAAGAGGTGACTGCTGGGGATTATAAGCGGAGTGCATGCTGGGTAATGATGGGGGATGTGAGGCTGATATTATATACCCCACAGGATACGCCTGAGGCCCCGCATGCTGCGAGATGTCTCCATAACAGACACCAGGACCACCGTCCTAGGGACCGAGATCAGCTGTCCCATCGGCATCGCCCCCACAGCCTTCCACTGCCTGGCCTGGCCCGACGGTGAGAGGAGCACCGCCCGAGGTGAGGGGAGCCTTATAATGTACCGGCCGTTATAATAACCTCTACCGTATATATCACTATATACCAGAGATCCCCAGCTGTCCATAGATATAGACAGGAGATCACCAGTGTATACCAGCTGTACATATATAATAATATACAGGAGATACCCAGGTTATACCAGCTGTACATATATAATTATATACAGTATATACACAGGTTATACCAGCTGTACATATATAATTATATACAGTATACAACCAGGTTATACCAGCTGTACATATATAATAATATACAGGAGATACCCAGGTTATACCAGCTGTACATATATAATACTATACAGGAGATACCCAGGTTATACCAGCTGTACATATATAATAATATACTGGAGATCACCAGTGTATACCAGCTGTACATATATAACTATATACAGTATATATCCAGGTTATACCAGCTGTACATATATAATTATATACAATATATACCCAGGTTATACCAGCTGTACATATATAATAATATACAGGAGATACCCAGGTTATACCAGCTGTACATATATCATTATATACAGGAGAACCCCAGGTTATACCAGCTGTACATATATAATTATATACAGGAGATACCCAGGTTATACCAGCTGTACATATATAATAATATACAGGAGATACCCAGGTTATACCAGCTGTACATATATAATTATATACAGGAGATACCCAGGTTACACCAGCTGTACATATATAATTATATTCAGTGTATACCCAGGTTATACCAGCTGTACATATATAATTATATACAGTATATACCCAGATTATACCAGCTGTACCTATATAATTATATACAGTATATACCCAGGTTATACCAGCTGTACATATATAATTATATACAGGAGATCCCCAGGTTATACCAGCTGTACATATATAATTATATACAGGAGATACCCGGGTTATACCAGCTGTACATATATAATTATATACAGTATATACCCAGGTTATACCAGCTGTACATATATAATTATACACAGTATATACCCAGGTTATAGCAGCGTGCTCCCTGCTGGTAGCATGGTGTATGGGTACATGTGTTGTCCTGTCTGATTATATATACGCTGTGTCTCTTAGCGGCGGAGTCTCTCAATCTCTGCTACGTTGCGAGCACTTACTCCACCTGCTCTGTTGAGGAGATAGTCTCGGCCGCCCCGGATGGTTTCCGCTGGTTCCAGCTCTATGTATATCGGGACCGCCGGCTGTCTGAGCAGCTGGTGCAGCGGGTGGAGGCGTTGGGCTTCAAGGCGCTGGTCCTCACTGTGGACGTCCCGTACACCGGCAAGAGAAGGAGCGACATCCGTAATAACTTCCGTCTCCCCCCCCACCTGAAGGTCAAGAACTTTGAGGGAGTTTTCGAGGTGAGAAAAGACACAGAACATTATATGCTGACTTATATTATAATATCCGGTGTGAGTCGTTATAATATCCGGTACCTGGTGTGAGTTGTTATAACATCCAGTGTCCGGTGTGAGATACTATAATCTCCGGTGTCCGGTGTGAGATACTATAATCTCCGGTGTCCGGTGTGAGATACTATAGTCTCCGGTGTCCGGTGTGAGATACTATAATCTCCGGTGTCTGGTGTGAGATACTATAATCTCCGGTGTCCGGTGTGAGATACTATAATCTCCGGTGTCCGGTGTGAGATACTATAATCTCCGGTGTCTGGTGTGAGATACTATAATCTCCGGTGTCTGGTGTGAGATACTATAATCTCCGGTGTCTGGTGTGAGATACTATAATCTCCGGTGTCCGGTGTGAGATACTATAATCTCCGGTGTCCGGTGTGAGATACTATAGTCTCCGGTGTCTGGTGTGAGATACTATAATCTCCGGTGTCTGGTGTGAGATACTATAATCTCCGGTGTCCGGTGTGAGATACTATAATCTCCGGTGTCTGGTGTGAGCCTTTATAAACTCCGGTCTCTCGCTGTCTCTATAGGAGCAGTGTGGCCCCGATAATTATGGGGTCCCGGCCAATACGCTGGACCCGTCCATCAGCTGGAAGGATATTTATTGGCTGAGGAGTCTGACCCGGCTGCCAATCATCATCAAGGGAATCCTGACCAAGGAGGACGCGGAGCTGGCGGTGGAGCATGGCGTCCAGGGGATCATCGTGTCCAACCACGGCGGCCGCCAGCTGGACGGGGAACTGGCCACGGTGTGATAATACTACTACCCCTCCGTGACGTATGCCACAGCTCCGCCCCCACCATGGCGTACTCTGCAGCTCTGCCCCACCGTGCCCTACACCGCAGCTCCGCCCCCACCGTGCCCTACACCGCAGCTCCGCCCCCACCGTGCCCTACACCGCAGCTCCGCCCCCACCGTGCCCTACACCGCAGCTCCGCCCCCACCGTGCCCTACACCGCAGCTCCGCCCCCACCGTGCCCTACACCGCAGCTCCGCCCCCACCGTGCCCTACACCGCAGCTCCGCCCCCACCGTGCCCTACACGGCAGCTCCGCCCCCACCGTGCCCTACACGGCAGCTCCGCCCCCACCGTGCCCTACACGGCAGCTCCGCCCCCACCGTGCCCTACACGGCAGCTCCGCCCCCACCGTGCCCTACACGGCAGCTCCGCCCCCACCGTGCCCTACACGGCAGCTCCGCCCCCACCGTGCCCTACACGGCAGCTCCGCCCCCACCGTGCCCTACACGGCAGCTCCGCCCCCACCGTGCCCTACACGGCAGCTCCGCCCCCACCGTGCCCTACACGGCAGCTCCGCCCCCACCGTGCCCTACACGGCAGCTCCGCCCCCACCGTGCCCTACACCGCAGCTCCATCCCCACCGTGCCCTACACCGCAGCTCCATCCCCACCGTGCCCTACACCGCAGCTCCATCCCCACCGTGCCCTACACCGCAGCTCAGCCCCCACCGTGCCCTACACGGCAGCTCCATCCCCACCGTGCCCTACACCGCAGCTCCATCCCCACCGTGCCCTACACCGCAGCTCAGCCCCCACCGTGCCCTACACGGCAGCTCCATCCCCACCGTGCCCTACACCGCAGCTCCATCCCCACCGTGCCCTACACCGCAGCTCCATCCCCACCGTGCCCTACACCGCAGCTCCATCCCCACCGTGCCCTACACCGCAGCTCAGCCCCCACCGTGCTGTACGCCGCAGCTCTGCCCCATTATGCCGTCCACCGCAGCTCCGCCCCATTATGCCATACACTGCAGCTCCGCACCCGCCTTGCCGTACACGGCAGCTCCACCCCCACCGTGCCGTACACCGCAGCTCCGCCCCATTATGCTGTACACTGCAGCTCCGCACCCACCTTGCCGTACACCGCAGCTCCACCCCCACCGTGCCGTACACCGCAGCTCTGCCCCATTATGACGTACACCGCAGCTCTGTCCCATTATGCCGTACACCGCAGCTCCGCACCCACCGTGCCGTACACCGCAGCTCCACCCCCACCGTGTCGTACACCGCAGCTCCGCCCCATTATGCTGTACACTGCAGCTCCACCCCATTATGCTGTACACTGCAGCTCCGCCCCATTATGCTGTACACCGCAGCTCTGCCGTTTCCTACAGTCTATATACGGCAGGTCCTGATTGTGCTGTAATAACAGACCACGCCCCCTATATAACGTCCGGTAGGTAATCGCCTGCTCCTGCCTGTCACCCTGCAGATTGACGCCCTGTCTGAGATAGTGGACACGGTGCAGGGACGGATCGAGGTCTATATAGACGGGGGGATCCGGACGGGGAGCGACGTCCTGAAGGCGTTGGCCCTGGGAGCAAAGTGCGTGTTTATTGGACGCCCCATTGTGTGGGGACTGGCATACAAGGTAAGAGAACATGGCGGCTGGGATATTGGGGGACAGTCACTGCCACGCTCATTACACCCCTCTGTGTCACAGGGAGAAGAAGGCGTCCGCGGGGTGCTGCAGATCCTGACTGATGAATTCCGTCTGTCCATGGCGCTCTCTGGTGAGACTGTTACCCGGGGGCCCTGGGAGTGTACAATCTAACCACACAGGGCCGCACAGCGCCTCCAGGCCCTACCTCGCCGCACAGCGCCTCCAGGCCCTACCTCGCCGCACAGCGCCTCCAGGCCCTACCTCGCCGCACAGCGCCTCCAGGCCCTACCTCGCCGCACACAGCGCCTCCAGGCCCTACCTCGCCGCACAGCGCCTCCAGGCCCTACCTCGCCGCACAGCGCCTCCAGGCCCTACCTCTCCGCACAGCGCCTCCAGGTCCTACCTCGCCGCACAGCACTGACTGAATCCAGAACATTCTCACTTCTATTGTATATAGAGGCTACGGAGCACTGACTGAATCCAGAACATCCTCACTTATGTATATAGAGACTACGGAGCACTGACTGAATCCAGAACATCCTCACTTATGTATATAGAGACTACGGAGCACTGACTGAATCCAGAACATGCTCACTTATGTATATAGAGACTACGGAGCACTGACTGAATCCAGAACATCCTCACTTATGTATATAGAGACTACGGAGCACTGACTGAATCCAGAACATCCTCACTTATGTATATAGAGACTACGGAGCACTGACTGAATCCAGAACATGCTCACTTATGTATATAGAGACTACGGAGCACTGACTGAATCCAGAACATGCTCACTTATGTATATAGAGACTACGGAGCACTGACTGAATCCAGAACATGCTCACTTATGTATATAGAGGCTACGGAGTACTGACTGAATCCAGAACACCCTCACTTCTACTGTATATAGAGGCTACGGAGTACTGACTGAATCCAGAACACCCTCACTTCTACTGTATATAGAGACTACGGAGCACTGACTGAATCCAGAACATGCTCACTTCTACTGTATATAGAGACTCCAGAGCACTGAATGAATCCAGAACGTTCTCACTTCTATTGTATATAGAGGCTACAGAGAAATAAGTCTAGAACACACGTCAAACTCAGGCCCTCCAGCTGTTAGACAACTACAATTCCCATAATTCCTGGAGAGCGAACGCTTTGGCTGTCCAGGCATGATGGGAATTTTACTTTTGCAACAGCTGAAGGGCCTGAGTTTGACACCCCTGGTCTACAATATCCTCAGATTTACTGAATATAGAGGCTCCGGAGTAATGAATGAATCTAGGACATCCTCAGGCTAGGGAGTAATGACACAATCTAGAACATCCTCAGGTCTACTGTATATAGAGGCTACAGAGTAATGACCAAATCTAGAACATCCTTAGATCTACTGTAAATAGAGGCTATGGAGCTATGACAATCTAGAACATCCTCAGATTTACTGTATATAGAGGATATGGAGTAACGACTGAATCTAGAACATCCTCAGGTCTACTGTATATAGAGGATTCGGAGTAATGACATGATCTAGAACATCCTCAGGTCTACTGTATATAGAGGCTGCGGAGTAATCTAGAACATCCTCAGATCGATTCCATAATAAAAGCGGGATTGACTTTCTATGTGGATACAATATAGGTGGTAGTGTAATCCCACTGCTCCGAAGCCCCATCCGTTCTCGGCTCCTTCTATCTCTGTGTGTAATAGAATTAGAGAATGTAGTAGCATCCTGATAATCTGGCATCAGCTAGTCAGGGAATTGGCGTCTGGCAGCGTCCATGCTCCAGGCTCTGAACCTTGATATCTGCCGTGGGATAATAGGTAACTAATCTGCTAACAGATCTAACCTCATGCAGAGTAAGCAGATTATCTAGAATGCTGGGTTCTGGACTCCAGGTATAAAGCCGTCCATACTTACCCCTCCCTTCTGCTCTGCAGGGTGCCGCAACGTTTCTGAAATCAACCGAAACCTCATCCACTTCTCTAAACTGTGAAGCCGGTCCTCATAGGGAAGAGTGCAAATGTGAAGACTACGTAATCTGCAAGATCCTGGAGATGATGATGATGATGATGAGCCCCTCCCCCGCCGCCATGGAGCTGGGAGGAGTGACAACCTAGAACATATAGACCTATCATTACAGTCCAAGATCTGGAGACTCTACTATAGATTCACTACAGCCTATTACCTCATCTAGGCAGGTGCCGTCACCAGGTTCTAGGTCATACTAGAGTCTGGAGGGGGTGTCTGGAAACCTGCAAAATCATCAAATAAATCAGTGAAAAGCAGATTCTGTGTTTACTCCTTAACATGAATCGTTACTGGAGGCATCTAGAACATCCTCACTTCTACTGTACATAGAGGCTACGGAGTAATGACGCAATCTAGAACATCCTCACTTCTACTGTCCATAGAGGCTACGGAGTAATGACACAATCTAGAACATCCTCACTTCTACTATATAGAGGCTACGGAGTAATGACGCAATCTAGAACATCCTCAGATCTTCTGTATATAGAGGGGCGCTCTCTCTCCTACTGTATATAGAGGAGCGCTCTCTCTCCTACTGTATATAGAGGAGCGCTCTCTCCTACTGTATATAGAGCGCTCTCTCCTACTGTATATAGAGGAGCGCTCTCTCTCCTACTGTATATAGAGGAGCGCTCTCTCCTACTGTATATAGAGGAGCGCTCTCTCTCCTACTGTATATAGAGGAGCGCTCTCTCTCCTACTGTATATAGAGCTCTCTCTTCTACTGTATATAGAGAAGCGCTCTCTCTCCTACTGTATATAGAGGAGCGCTCTCTCTCCTACTGTATATAGAGGAGCGCTCTCTCCTACTGTATATAGAGGAGCGCTCTCTCTCCTACTGTATATAGAGGAGCGCTCTCTCTTCTACTGTATATAGAGGAGCGCTCTCTCTCCTACTGTATATAGAGGAGCGCTCTCTCCTACTGTATATAGAGGAGCGCTCTTGTTAAGGTTAAATTTATATGTTGACCTCTCTCTATGGAGAGAAGCCAAAAACCCAGGTAAAGGATGGTTTTTTAATTATATCTAGAGTTGGAATCCTGCAGTATTACCAGCTCGTCACTTATACGTCATGGACACAGATAAGACAATGTATCATGATTATAAGCCTGGAGAAAATGGCCCAAGTTTTATTATGGTAATCACATTTTATAGACAGATGAAATATAGGGTGGTAACAAATGCTAATAAGGCATAGATGAGGCGGTGCTAGTGATTTAGATATTCAGTCATGCGCAATGGCATCTATATTAGTATTCATTATTATTATTCAAAAAGGTCAAAAAGGTCAGAACAATACATTCTGTACAAAGATACTTTTTCATGAATCCAAGAGCACAATGTATTTGTTTTCCATAAATTGTTTATAGATAAGTGTCTCTGGGTCCTTGGGGATTGTGTCTACAAATGATAACTTTCCAGGAGTTGTTCTCAGTGACGTGCTTCCAGCATTCCTCTTCTTTATCCAGAACATCTCTCTGTCACCCTCTGATCACGCTCTCATCACGCTCTGATCATCTCCAGTCTCTTAAGAGGGCAATATATATAGGTGTAGTCATATAGGTACGGTGCAGGTAGGTAAAATCGTATCGCTGGCCTTATCATTCCCCCATTTGACATCCGTGGAGCATGGATATGGTTCATCACTGGTGGTTGGGTCGTAGCCGGAGGTTTTAAGGACTCTACCCTCAGCCGCAGGTTGATCAAGGGACCACAGGTGAAAACATCCTCCAAGTACTAGTACAGCATCCAACCTCCAGAAATGTCCAGGCGGCACAGATTCAAGAGAACCGATAAGAGAAAGAAAGCATAGTAACGTTAGTCTCTTATATGAGGGTGAAGCTTCTTCCTGTTTGTCGAGGTTTTATACGAGAGAAAATACACATGAACACTTTTACTGAAAAACAGATCAGTATTCTGCATAAGACCACTTGGATGAGACCCTGAAGGACTCCCATTAGTTTAGGGGCATCACCATAGGATAGACAAAAATAGTACCATACGTTTTATTGAAAGTTATAGATGGCGGAACAAACTTACAGCAGATGTGGTAGTAAGATCTGCAATAACCGAAAGAAAATACTAAACAATGGGCGAGTCTGTACAGAATACATCAATATACAGCTTAGTTACAACAAAACAAATAAAAGCTTATTATCAATACCCAAACTAATATATATATATATGACAAATACCTCTCTGGATTTTATCAAAATAACCAAACCTTATTGTCTCATCACTCCTGTCCCTAAGATTTGTCCCTAATCTTGACTACAGATGTAGCCCCCTTCTCTAGGTCCCTTTACCGTAGGACTGCTTTAAAGGTAAGACAATCCTCCGTCCCGAACCTAACCTAGTCTCCTGTCACTCCTACGTCTCCCTGTGACACTGAGTGATCAGACAATAAGTTCTTCACTGTATATAACAGACGTGACTCTATCACAAGGACTCTACCACTTCGGCATCATGTGGGGTTTGGAAAGTCACAACAACTAACTTTAAAAAGTTTCTGAAAATAAAAAGTTTTGATGTGAGCAAATCTTATCTCACGGCAAAAGCAAAATGAAAAGTTGATTGATACATAAACCAAAAACAGCATAACAGGTAAATGCAATAAAATCTCCACAATGTGACCTACTATGTAACCACTAGATTCACTTATAATAACCAATTAGTGAATTCACACTCGTCAGTACCGGATTCTCAGAATTTCCACCTCTTTTTATAGTCTTTTTACCTCATTTTGTACCTAGAAAACGTCTTTATGATTAGATCACACAGGTCTAATGACCGGTCACATCTCTTCCTGTACATAATCATATAGTATAATACATAGACCAATAATATGAAGTAACTTGGCGCTTATTACCGATATAATATTTGGATCCTACTGAATTGTCTCTTGTCTGACTGAGATCATCACATATTACACATAAGATAACCACCATAGAAATAACAGCAAAGTGTAAACCATACATCACCTAAGGTTTCAAAGCCTTTTTATGAGAATAATATATATCATATGATCCTTTTTGTAATAGTAACATTGGTATGGATCCTTTATCCTTAAACCCATCTTTTGACTGACAGGCCTCTTTACGGACACTTGGACTCTTGGCCTCAGTTATATCGCTTCTTTTAAGGCCACTAGTATCACCTCAGACATTGGCTTTGTTGTCTCCCATAGCTTTGGCTGACCTGTAAAGAAGACACCAGTACAGACAAGGACATACCTATATGGACCACCTGTGGCAGCTGGATGACGTCCACTTACATTCCCTGAAACAGGCAGGAAGATGACAGACTATGCAGACAGGCACTTTACGGTGTTACTTACAGTAGGTTATGGCAGGTGTAGATAATACAGCCGTACACAACCCTCTCTGCTATATTTGTTGTCCCCTGGGCCGCCCAATGTGAGGATACTACATCACATTACACATGGCTTCCTTCTGCTGGTTTTGTCAGATAACTTACAGTGGGATACAAGGCAGGCGGCAAACACAGTTACTTACTTACTGTCTGACGCCATCTTTACCCTGTACCTCCTCTCCATCCGCTGGTCTCTCAGCTTGTTGCTGATTGTCTCTGGAAAAGACTTAAAAACAAACAGATCCACATCTCCCCCTCCACCTGTACACTATGTACGGTTACCTCAGGAAGAGACCGGAAACATCTCCCCATCCACCTGTACACTATGTACGGTTACCTCAGGAAGAGACCGGAAACATCTCCCCATCCCCCTGTACACTATGTACGGTTACCTCAGGAAGAGACCGGAAACATCTCCCCCTCCACCTGTACACTATGTACGATTACCTCAGGAAGAGACCGGAAACATCTCCCCATCCACCTGTACACTATGTACAGTTACCTCAGGAAGAGACCGGAAACATCTCCCATCCACCTGTATACTATGTACGGTTACCTCAGGAAGAGACCGGAAACATCTCCCATCCACCTGTATACTATGTACGGTTACCTCAGGAAGAGACTGGAAACATCTCCCCCTCCACCTGTATACTATGTACGGTTACCTCAGGAAGAGACTGGAAACATCTCCCCATTCCCTTGTACGCTTTGTACGCTGTTACCTTGGGAAGAGACCGGAAACATCTCCCCCTCCCCCTGTACACTATGTACGGTTACCTCAGGAAGAGACCGGAAACATCTCCCCTCCACCTGTATACTATGTACGGTTACCTCAGGAAGAGACCGGAAACATCTCCCCTCCACCTGTATACTATGTACGGTTACCTCAGGAAGAGACCGGAAACATCTCCCCCTCCACCTGTACACTATGTACGGTTACCTCAGGAAGAGACCGGAAACATCTCCCCATTCCCTTGTACGCTTTGTACGCTGTTACCTTGGGAAGAGCACAGAAACCACCGCATCACCAGCTTCATCCATCATCCGTCACCCTTTTTGGCATCAGGGTTTGTCTGCATGAACGTTGCGTCAGCCGCTCTATGGCAGCTTTTCTTCTTCTTTGAACAGTTTTTTTCTTTCTACAAGTGTTTTTGGTAAGCCCAGGGACCAAACAAATCTCTAATTTGCCAATTAACCCATAATAGTGGGCTTCATATAGACATCTGCACAGTTACCTTCAACCATCCTACATGTCTCAGTGATTGTCCTCACCTCCAGCTTATGGCAGGAGCGGTTTCTGCAGTGGAACATCACGCTGCATGGCGGTCACCATATATCCTTGCGTCCTGTGTCATCCATCTTTGAAAAGTCTGGGATAATCTACAATGAAAACTTTTAAACTTTCATTAATATTTGGGCTTTCAATTACATTTTCATCTTTCACAATTTAAAATATCAAACACAATAAGTAATAAAAACATCCTTATTCAAAAATAAAAAATTTGTACGGTGTTTAAAAAATTTTTTTTTTTTTTTAAAACATTAAAATTGGCTACTCCATTTCCATTTACCTCTATCCCCTCCCCCATTTGAATCTACATCAAGAGTCAACAGATATGCTGGATTCAATGCACTTAACACAAAATATATATATATATATTGGGGGGGCATAAGGAGTGCAGACTGGAGCCATGGATATGGGTGTGGCTTTATAGGGATAAGACAATATATAAAGTCATGAGCCAGTTTGCTATAATCATCACAAAACTGTTACCCCTAAAAATAACAAATAAAAATAATTAAACATTGTACACTCGTCCCATATTAACCTTCTTTTGATAAAAAAATTAAATAAAACACACCTTAAAGATGAAATGTAAAACATACGGTATATAGAATAATTCTTTTTGTCAGAACCTTCAGCTTAATTTGTACCATCATTAGCTGAAATGAATCCATTCCTCTAGTAAGCGTCTCTTATCAGTAAGCAGAACGCTCTGTGCCTCACTTCTAACCTTGAGCAGTGAGCAGGAAAATCATAGATACAAGAGTTAAAACTTCTTGGAAGTTTTTTTTTTTTTTTTCTAACATCCTTGAAGTTACAGAAGATATCAGCGCTGTGCTCCTATAGACCAGACTGTAACCTTGGACAGTGACACACATACTTATAACTTAGTAGAATAAAAAAACAATTTGCGTAGAACTTATTAGGATAGATGTGTACACATATACACACACACACACACATATATATATACACATATATATATATATATATATATATATATATATATACACACATATAAAGACTTGTTAAATAAAGTTACATAGAAATATATATATTACAGTAGTAAGTTACTACTCCTTAGAAATATATATATTTTACTGTAGTAAACTACTTCTTCTTTGAAATATCATACGTTGGGGACACACACTTAAAGAAAATCTGCTTACAATATATATTGGGATACATACATATATACCTACAAAATACTTTTTAAATAAAAATGTGTAAGTTACAGTAATAAGTTACTACAGGCTCCTTATACCATTGGGTTCTTAATAAGTGCACAAAATTCTGCGTTTGATCTTTACCAATTATCACTTTCTCTTGACATTCCTAATAAAACGTACTTTTTCTCTCTGACTCCTCCTGACACTCCCGTATAACAATCTTATACAATAATAGGTCTAATAGACCCAGCTCCTTCAAACAGTCTCTATACTTTTCCCTCCAACAAACCTTTGTCTAACTTTCCTCACCCTCAGGTAATAACATTTCTTAATAAATGTGCAAAACAGTTGTTAGACTCTATCGGAGAGTCCTGTGCCCGCCCCCTCAGTGACACTAAGCAGTATGGGTGGAGGACAGAAATGCCAGGAGTTAAAATGGCCACCGGACTAGATAACCGGATATAGGGGTGTTGGCTTAGGGCATGGTTTTGAGACGTCACAATTATAATACAGACGTGGATGATATGGGGAGTGGTTGGCTCTCCGTCGCCATCTTTGAGGGCTGATTACAGAAAAGTGGGGTACACAAATAAGCAAATGTTCCACGGTCGGGACAACAGAAAATGATCAACATTTTTTTAACACGTAACATACTTCTAAAGGGGACCACCAGCTTAGTAAAACTGGCTGAAATACAGTATATAATGTAGGAGCGTACATTACATTACACTAACAGCTCTGATTCTTTTTCTCTAACTCTGCTTGCATGTGATCTGCAGCCCTCAGAGCTGGTTGATGGCCTTGTACAAAACATAACAAATAACACACATTATGTACTTTGTATGCTGCTTCACTACGCAGCATTAATTAACCTCTTCAGCTCTCTCAGTACTGTATCTAGCAATGAGCTGGACTGTTCTCCTTGTCTGAGTACGTGGCTTTGTACTCAGACACTTACATGGCACTGTACACTATTTGAGGTTAGGCTGCCACCTCCACAAAGGCATTGGTCTTACAATCAGGTCAGGGGCACTTTAAATCAAAGTAACTACTTCAACAGCCGACCAAGGGGAAGATTCCTGCAGAACAAAGGGTCTATACGCCACCATTGGAGGTAGGTTAGCTTTTTGCAGGATCTGGGGTTTGTATACAGATATAAACTGGGTACAATGATGTAACATAATGATGTGGCTTGGGTCTGCCACACACACTACAATATTCTGTCTTATCTAGATATTGTTGGTCACCGGCACATGTCCACCCAGCTGGACCTGTGCTTCCCACCCATTATCCTGAATGTTTTCCTTCTGTCTGACCCTCTGGCTCTCATCTATCCACTCCACATCCTCCCCTCTTAGAACTCTAATCCTTGATTCCCCCTTAGGGATAGTACTTACATTAACCCCCAAGGTTCCTGGAAATTCCAAGGACCCATTTGCCCTGCATGTTACATGTAAGTCTGGTTACCTACCCACAAGGCAAAAATAAGTGTGCACAGGAGTGTAAGGGGTTTCCCAGGTGTTGGTCAGAGAGCCAGAGGTTGGTGGGGCTAAGGCATGTATCTGCCTTCATATCAAACCTCCTAAAGATCTGTTCTAGATCTTGCACTGCATCTTCTCATGCCCATCGCTAACTATATCTTTCTTAGCTTCACATCAGCTTCACATAAACTTCTTGTGGAGACTGGTGATCCCTTCTTTTAGTGAATAACTGTCTCATCCTTGATCATATAATCCCTAGGTAGCGTATTGGGGAACGAAACCTAAACCTTAGGTTTTAACAAGCACAGCCGCTATAGGCCCAGCCGTCACAGTGACACACTATGGCGACGCACTACAGCAACCTACTGTCCCTCGTTGCTAATTCCTCCTAGGGGGCAAGGGGGTAAGTCACAGATCTTCTGACCTGCTCTCTACCACAGTACAAGCACAAATAATGGGATCAATACAAGTATTGTTCCCGCTGCTCGAGACAGATATCACTTATCAGGAACCCGTTCACTCCAAAAGTTATGTGCCTACTGTCTGTGACCTTGCAGCTGTTCTCGATGCCATGCTGTATTACAAGGGTTAAGAATTAATCACAGCCTCCCCGTAAGGACGTAGAAGTGAATAAGTTTTCTTAATTCAGCATAAATACAGCAACAGCTTATCTCAATCACACAACAGTTTGCAACGGCAATGCAGCACTTTAACCTTGTCCTATCCTGGGTTACAGAGTTCTTTGTCTAACAAATAGACTCAGCTTTACAAACATGTAGAGAACACAGGTGACGGGAATCTCATTCGATCCGTTCCCCTGAGGCACAGATAGTACGTAAGAAAGGAAAGTCTTTCTTACCTGGCCAGTTATATCTGCGCGTCCGATGACGGATAAATCACCGCATCCCGTCAATCTGCGTTCTAGTTGCAAGAGGCCGAGTCCCTGCCAAGGGCGCCAAATGTTAAGGTTAAATTTATATGTTGACCTCTCTCTATGGAGAGAAGCCAAAAACCCAGGTAAAGGATGTTTTTTTAATTATATCTAGAGTTGGAATCCTGCAGTGTTCCCAGCTCGTCACTTATACGTCATGGACACAGATAAGACAATGTATCATGATTATAAGCCTGGAGAAATGGCCCAAGTTTTATTATAGTCATCACATTTTATAGACAGATAAAATATAGGGTGGTAACAAATGCTAATAAGGCCTAGATGAGGCGGTGCTAGTGATTTAGATATTCAGTCATGCGCAATGGCATCTATATTAGTATTCATTATTATTATTCAAAAAGGTCAAAAAGGTCAGAACAATACATTCTGTGCAAAGATACTTTTTCATGAATCTAAGAGCACAATGTATTTGTTTTCCATAAATTGTTTATAGATAAGAGTCTCTGGGTCCTTGGGGATTGTGTCTACAAATGATAACTTTCCAGGAGTTGTTCTCAGTGACGTGCTTCCAGCATTCCTCTTCTTCATCCAGAACATCTCTCTGTCACCCTCTGATCACGCTCTCATCACGCTCTGATCATCTCCAGTCTCTTAAGAGGGCAATATATATAGGTGTAGTCATATAGGTACGGTGCAGGTAGGTAAAATCGTATCGCTGGCCTTATCACTCTCTCCTACTGTATATAGAGGAGCGCTCTCTCTTCTACTGTATATAGAGGAGCGCTCTCTCTCCTACTGTATATAGAGGAGCGCTCTCTCCTACTGTATATAGAGAAGCGCTCTCTCTTCTACTGTATATAGAGAAGCGCTCTGTCTCCTACTGTATATAGAGGAGCGCTCTCTCTCCTACTGTATATAGAGGAGCGCTCTCTCCTACTGTATATAGAGAAGTGCTCTCTCTTCTACTGTATATAGAGGAGCGCTCTCTCTTCTACTGTATATAGAGGAGCACTCTCTCCTACTGTATATAGAGGAGCGCTCTCTCCTACTGTATATAGAGGAGCTCTCTCTCCTACTGTATATAGAGGAGCGCTCTCCTACTGTATATAGAGGAGCGCTCTCTCTTCTACTGTATATAGAGGAGCGCTCTCTCTTCTACTGTATATAGAGAAGCGCTCTCTCTTCTACTGTATATAGAGGAGCGCTCTGTCTCCTACTGTATATAGAGAAGCGCTCTCTCTCCTACTGTATATAGAGGAGCGCTCTCTCTCCTACTGTATATAGAGGAGCGCTCTCTCCTACTGTATATAGAGGAGCGCTCTCTCTTCTACTGTATATAGAGGAGCGCTCTCTCTTCTACTGTATATAGAGAAGCGCTCTGTCTCCTACTGTATATAGAGGAGCGCTCTCTCCTACTGTATATAGAGGAGCGCTCTCTCTTCTACTGTATATAGAGGAGCGCTCTCTCTTCTACTGTATATAGAGGAGCGCTCTCTCTTCTACTGTATATAGAGGAGCGCTCTCTCTCCTACTGTGTATAGAGGAGCGCTCTCTCCTACTGTATATAGAGGAGCGCTCTCTTCTACTGTATATAGAGGAGCGCTCTCTCCTACTGTATATAGAGAAGCGCTCTCTCCTACTGTATATAGAGCGCTCTCTCCTACTGTATATAGAGGAGCGCTCTCTCCTACTGTATATAGAGGAGCGCTCTCTCCTACTGTATATAGAGGAGCGCTCTCTCCTACTGTATATAGAGGAGCGCTCTCTCCTACTGTATATAGAGGAGCGCTCTCTCCTACTGTATATAGAGGAGCGCTCTCTCCTACTGTATATAGAGGAGCGCTCTCTCCTACTGTTCCAACACAGGAGCCAGAAGCAGCAATCTCTGCAAGCTAAGTGCTTTTATATTGGATTTGTGAGCGAGTTTTGGAGCTGAAGTCTGGGACTTTATAATATTCTGGGACTTTATAATATTCTGGGACTTTATAATATTCTGGGACTTTAGCTTTTGTTGCTTGTTTGTTTTGTTTAGTTATACATAATATCCCCATAAAAATGAGCGCCATGTTTGACAATGCGGCCCAATGTACATCTTGTGCGATGTATGCAATCCTTGATCAACGATTGGGGGTGCATACCATTGTGGGAGATGTATGGGGGGGGGGGGGGGAGGGTATATACCATTGTGGGAGATGTATGGGGGGGGGGGGAGGGTATATACCATTGTGGGAGATGTATGGGGGGTGAGGGTATATACCATTGTGGGAGATGTATGGGGGGTGAGGGTGCATACCATTGTGGGAGATGTATGGGGGGTGAGGGTGCATACCATTGTGGGAGATGTATGGGGGGGAGGGTATATACCATTGTGGGAGATGTGTGGGGGGGGGGGGGGGGAGAGGGTGCATACCATTGTGGGAGATGTATGGGGGGGAGGGTATATACCATTGTGGGAGATGTATGGGGGGGTGAGGGTATATACCATTGTGGGAGATGTGTGTATGTTGCTGGTTTGGAAGCCCAGATCCTGGATCTAAATGAGCAGCTGTGACGATTGAGATGCATTGGAAAACTGGAAAGGGGTCTGCTGCTCACTGAGCAAGCGCTCCAAGGGGTAGGTGGGGGAGAGTGTGATAGCATGGAGGTGCAGGAGGAAGAGGCAGCTAGTTGGGTCACAGTTAGAAAACGGGGTAGAGGGAGGCTGGTCCTGATCTGGCACACCCCAACAAGTTTGCCAAATTGGCGGATGAGGGGGATGTTGATTCAGGGGCGGCATTGCTGCAGCAGGACACTGCCTCTGAAAGCCAGTTTTGGGAAAGCCGAACTGTGAAGCCGGTCCTCATAGGGAAGAGTGCAAATGTGAAGACTACGTAATCTGCAAGATCCTGGAGATGATGATGATAATCCCCTCCCCCGCCGCCATGGAGCTGGGAGGAGTGACAACCTAGAACATATAGACCTATCATTACAGTCCAAGATCTGGAGACTCTACTATAGATTCACTACAGACGGACTTCCGGTGGGCGGGACACCAGAGTGACCGCATTTTAGATCAGCTCCGCTCTCCCAGGCAAAATACCTAGGGGAATACACCCGACCCTGCTACAACAGAGCAAGCCTGGACCAGCGGCAGCCTTCAGAGACAGCAGTCTCATCCCCGGAGTCCTGCCCGAAGTGAGGGCATCAGAGACAGGAGAACTGCTGCGCCAGCTGGCGCCATCTTGCAGCTCGCCACTAACACCATCGCCGGGTCTCCTGACCTCCCTGGAGAGACGCTTTCTGTCCCACCTCCATTAAAGGGACAACCAACCCTCAGACGCACTGCAGCCCCCTCTTATCTGCACCACCAGACCTGAGCAACCTCCTGCAGTAAGCGCAGGAAGAGACGGAGCCGCCATCTTGGGCTTACCATAATCACCACCACCGAGTCTCCTACCCTCCAGTAAGCCCTGCTGACCCGGCCTAAGCTGGGAGTGGTCCCAGCTCTCAAGCACCTCACAGCCTCCTCTGCTTGGCGCCACCCAACTCCGGTGATTCCTCTGCCGAGACACCTGAGAAGAGGAAGCCGCCATCTGAGACCTGCCAGAAGTCACCCCTCCTGAGCTCCGAGCAGTGCACTGGAAGCCCTGAGTGCTCTGATAAAGACCCCCAACTCACAGGTACCTTGTGCCTGTCCTCTCATTGCCGCTGTTTGTATTGGGAACACTCTCCTCCTGTGCCCCTGGAAGTGAAGGGGTCGCCATTTTGCTCAAGTGGATTGTATTCAGAAAGATTCCTGTGTCCCTCTGACACCCTGAGCATCCCTACAGCAGGCTGCATAGTCCATCTGCTTGATTCCCCTGTCTGGGCTGTGGTGACGCAGTTGTATTTCTCTGCTACCCTCTGTAGTCTATTGCAGACTCATTTCTGCTGTTGTTACACTGTTCTGCCACCAGAGGGCAGCAAAGTCATTCTGCAAACTATATAATTCCAATACACAGAATTATAACTCTCATCTATACCTTATAGCAGTTTACTGTCAGAACTGTCAGCCCTGTTTCCAAAATCTGATCATTTCACTTTCCACAAAACTTTGTGAAAACCCACACAGTGTTAATAGCTACACATTTTCTGTGACTGCACCCTGATGTAAAAGCGGAACATAGACTTTCCCGGAGTCCCATCTCATTTCCCTGAGGTCCTACTGTCCCCACATTCATGTCATGGACAAATTCATTACCACTACTACTGGGGGCATGCAAAAAATGTTGAGAAGTTCCAAGTCGAGTTATATTCCACGACCGTCTCCTGCACAAGGGTCAAAAATTGGTAAGACCCGCACCAAGGAGCAAGATCACGCTATCCAGCTGCCACTGGCTCCAAATATGACCACAGATACTGAAGACTCCTTGGATGAAGCAATGACGTCTTCTCCTCGAGCTCGCACCACCTCCAACGGCTCAGAGATACGTGCGGCCTCCGTGGCTCAAGAGGTCACTAGACTGATCATGCCACTTCTTGACAAGAAATTGGATCTCCTTCACACATCTATCACCACAGCGCTAGCTCAAATTAGTGCTAACACACAAAGTGAATGACCTTGAATCTAAGTTACTGGACACTGAAGCCTCTATAACTGCTGTTCAAGAACAAACTCAATCTCAGGCTGATGCTCTTAAAGTGGTCCAGGACAAATTGGATGACCTGGAGAACAGGAGCAGGAGGAACAACCTCAGATTCCTGGGCATCCCCGAATCAATCAAGGGACATGACCTTACCGATTTCATCTGCAAGACCATTCCAGAGGCACTCAACCTTTCCTTTGACCTCCCAACCTTACTGACGGAACGGATTCATAGAATTGGCCCTGAGAAAAGAGACCGTGCCACCCGTCCACGACAAGTCATTGCTCGCTTCTTTCATTTCCAAAACAAGGAAGCCATCCTGAGAACCTACAAAAAACAGCCTCCGCTCGAAATCCAGGGACATACCATCCTCATATTCCAGGATTACTCTGCGTCAGTGACGCAGAGACGTAGAGCCTTCTCCCCATTATGCAAATTTCTAATGGACCACAACCACAGGTTCCAACTGCAATATCCAGCCAGGTTGCGCGTCACCGTGGACAATAGAACCCTTGTCTTTGATGACCCAGGACAGGCGTCCAGACACTTTGACATCCCGCATGATTGAGTCTCTGCAGTGGAAGACATGGGAACCTCCCGCACCCTGCTGCTGTCCTACAAGGACTTCCAGGACTTTTATGTTTCGTTGTATTTGCACTGTTCTCACCATTTGATATAATGGTTTCTTGTTATTGTTTTTCCTTCTACCTTCTTTTGATGACCAGACATTTTATATATAATGTCTTTTTGTTCTCTTTCCCTAGTTTCCCTCCTGTCCTTGCCAGTGGATGTCTCCGCAACCAGTGCTCCATCCATCAAGTGGTGCTTCCTACTCGCTGGGATAGGATCGGCCCACGTTATGCAGCTCTCATCCGAGATCAGTGTCAGGACCCCAGCGGAATAGGATGAGTACACAATTTACGCCAGATGCCCATACATACCACACTCCCACTCACTTTAATGTAGTTTCATGGAACGTAGCGGGACTTTAACACTCCCATTAAACAGACCAAAGTTTTAGCCCATCTCAAACGTCTGAACTCGGACATAGTGTTCCTACAGGAGACGCACTGGAAGTTAGACGACCACCCCACTCTGAAGGCCCCATGGCTAGCGGAATATGTTGAGGCCTCCTTTACCTCAAAACGTAGAGGTGTCGCTATCTTATTTAACAAACGCCTTCCCTACTCAATTGACAGTTATCATGCCGACCCTGAAGGGCATTTCCTCTGTGTAGATGTCCATATTGCTCATAAACCCTACACACTCCTAAATGTTTATGCCCCTCCGACCCCAAATCGTAACTTCTATTCCTCACTGCTTAGTTTCTTGCTCTCCAGAACTCTCCAGCCACTTATCCTTGCAGGTGACCTCAACTCCTTGTTGACCAGATTTGTCCAGGGAGGATTGCAAGGGAAACACCTCCCTCCGCCCACACCTACTCTTTTAACCTTTCTCTCACAACTTGATCTCTGTGACCCCTGGAGACTACACTATCCCTCTGCCAGAGAATACACCTATCATTCTCACGTATACGATACATTTTCTCGTATTGACCATATTCTTCTTCACACATCCTTATTCACCTTAGCATCAGACCCATACATTCATCCCATACTTATTTCTGATCATGCCCCGGTATCGCTGACCATGGAACTGGCTCCCGCCATACAAAAGACTAGAATCTGGAAATTTCCAAATTACCTGGTATCCTCTCTGGATTTTCTCGCTTACTTGAAAACCAACTGGGCTAACTACATTGAGGACAATGTCGAACATGTAGACGATGTACCACTTTTATGGGCTGCTTCCAAGGCGGTGATGCGAGGCCATATCATTAGCTATGTTCGTCACCAAAAGAGTAAACAATCCTCTCAATTCCAACGACTCCACTCTGACCTTAGAATTGCACAATTAGACTACTTCACCCAACCCTCTGACATGACAAAACGTGCGTTAGAGGAAGCAAAATCCCTCCTTGACACATTCTTTCAAGCTCATGCAAGCTGGCATGTCACTGCCCTCCAAAACAGATACTATAGATGGGGAAATAGAGTAGGCCCTCTTTTCGCTAAATTGACTCGTCCATTGAACACACGTCATACGCTCCTTTCCTTACGTGGTCCATGCTCACATGAGATAACACATGACAGCAAACGGATAAATAATATCTTAACTGATTACTATGAAAATGTATATAGAGCGGAACCCTCGGACCAGTCCTCTATACACGCCTTTCTTGACTCCCTCTCTCTTCCTAGCCTATCAGCTTCCCATAAAGACGACATCTCTGAGCAAGAGGTCACCCAAACCATCCTCTCTCTTTCTAACAATAAAACTCCGGGACCCGATGGATTTTCGGGAGAATATTACAAACTTCTTGCTGAAGAGATAACCCCCTATCTCACCCGTCTTCTCAATCTAATTTACAAAGAAAATGGCCCCTTGAATGACTTTGCGCATTCACGTACGATCCTATTATTGAAACCTAATAGAGACCCTACCTCCCCCAGTCTTATCGTCCAATAGCCCTACTCAATCAGGACTATAAAATATTAACCAAAATTTTGGCCACTCGCCTTCAGTCTTTCTTGCCCACACTCCTTTCCCACAGCCAACAGGGTTTTTTACTAAATAGACACTCTGTCAGAAACGTCCGGAAAGCAGTGGCGGTCACGGTACATGCCTTAAATAAGAACAACCCTCCTGCCATGCTTTTAAGCCTAGACGCAGAAAAGGCTTTTGACAAAGTCTCCTGGCCGTTCTTGTATGCCACCCTTTTCTCCACTCATTGACATGTTCCGTGGCACACGACAGGGCTGCCCCCTATCCCCCCTCCTTTTCAACATTTCTATAGACCCTCTATTGCGACATATCGAGAACTCCCCGTTATACCCTGGTGTTAAAATTGGTAGCTTCGAACTCAGGATCATGGCCTTTGCTGACGACCTCTTACTGGCATTAGAGACTCTGAGAATTTCTCTCCCCTCGGCACTCAATGACCTTCAGGCCAAGGGCGCCCTTTCGGGCTTTACCCCTAATTTGACCAAATGCGAAGCATTGCTTCTCACTGTGGTCATCATCGATGCCACTTCATTGGAACATGTCCCAACTTAAATATCTTGGGGTCGCAGTCACCAAGTCACCAGCACAACTATACTCCCTGAATATTGACCATTATATCAGGACACTTGAACATGCCCTCACGCTTTGGAAACGTTTCCCTCTGACCTTCATGGGAAGAGCAAGCCTTTTGAAGATGGTCGAGGTGCCAAAACTTTTGTATCTACTGCAGACACTCCCCATTTACCTACGTCCAAAAGACGAACAAAAAATTAACTACCTCTATAGATCTTTTATCTGGGGAAATAAGAAATCCAAGATCTCTTATAGAATCTTACAACAGGCGAAACAGCATGGAGGTCTTAACTTCCCAGACATTTGCTCCTTAAACTTGGCAGCGCAGTTCCGTATCATAAGAGACTGGACCCAACATACTGACATACACACAGACACTTCCTTAGAATGTCACATGGCATCCACCTTGTCTCTTCCTAACCTCTTACACACCTCTTATCCTGCACTACCTCCCTGGGTAAAAGAAAACCCTCTTCTCATCTCCACATGGAAGGCATGGACCAAAATCCGTAAAATTATGCACCTTAACCCCTGCTCATCTCTATTTACTACTCTGACAGGGAACCCAGACTTTCAGCAGGGTCACATGGATCGCATATTCACTGTCTGGCACACGGGGGTCTCAGACTCAAAGCATTTTGTTGACATGACCACTAAGCAACCGCTCACCTTACAATCCCTGAAGGAAGCTTATCCTACACTTCACTTCCCTTTCTTCGCCTATTTGCAAGCCCGAAGTTATATCACCAAATTAATTCACACCTTACCGCCTGTAGAATGCGATGCTCCTTTTCATAAGGCTTTAAATCTTTCTACCTCCACCAGGCATCAGATCTCCTTATCCTATCACTATTTTAATTTTTCCATAGACTACAGGAACGAGACTACTGGTTTGTCCCGTTGGACACAAGCGGGTCTGAACTTAGATATACCAGACCTGTTGTCCATCTTAGACTATTCGTTTAAAACGTTACCTTCTGCCCGTTACGTGGAGATGACCCTGCGGATCTTTCACAGGACTTATATTACCCCTACACGAGGCTTTAAAATGGGCATTCTGCAATCTGATGCCTGTTTCAAGTGTTGAGCACCGGGGGCTGACATAGCTCATTGTCTTTGGCACTGCCCGGTTATACAAATTTTTTGGAAAACAGTGGAGAGATTTGCAGGGTCACACCTTGTATCCTTTGTACCCTATGAGGCCCTGTGGATGATTCTTGGCTGGATAGATCCTTTTAAATATAAATGTGACTGGGGAGCGAGAAAACTCCTACATCTTCTGGCTGCAGCGGCACGCAAAGCCATCTTACAAGTTTGGAAGTCCCCACACCCTCCCTCTCCTAGGTTATTCTTAGATAAACTTATTTCTGTTTAAAATGGATTGGATGGGGGGCGTGTCCTGGCAATGGCAGTGTGAGGTCGCATCTCTTTGGAGCTCCCGCCGTTAGGGGAAAATACCCCAGCTTTTCATCCTCCTCCATCTGTCCTAGCCAGCTCTATGAGCAGAAAAACGAAAGGGCTCATCCCACAGAAGAGACTACTCCGGTCGGGGACCCGGCAAGGCAGCCTGGACAGCTTTTTCTCCCTCCCTGCCTCCTCTGCTGTGCGGCTGCCATCTTCCTCTGGGGTTCCAGCCGGTGGCGCCGCAACTGTCGGGATTCCTGTGGGCTCCGCCATCACCCCGAGTGCTCCCTCTGGACCGAGCTTGCCCCGGCCGCCCGCCATACATCACACAGCACCTCAGCAGCAGCCCGCGCC
Organism: Dendropsophus ebraccatus; assembly: GCF_027789765.1. Taxonomy (NCBI): domain Eukaryota; kingdom Metazoa; phylum Chordata; class Amphibia; order Anura; family Hylidae; genus Dendropsophus; species Dendropsophus ebraccatus. The sequence goes on from NC_091464.1 coordinate 96,864,113, forward strand.
CTTACAGCCAGCCGCGGCACAGCCGTCCCTGAAGGACTCAGTTCCGCCTCCATTGCAGGGCGCTGCATCGGACCCGCTCCTAGCCCAGACAGCTGGCGGGGAGTCACAGCCCTACCCCACCCTCCCGCTCCTCCAGCATTACTCACCGGCTCCCCTGCATTCTCCGGACATACTGTTAGTGGCCCCCGGTGCGGCTGGGGACACTGCAGAGGTTCCTTCCCGCGCTTTCCCTGAGGGACGGGCGCCATCTTGCCTGTCAGCACCCGGGCCCCTTGCAGACTCAGCATCTCCCACCTCTGTCCCCCAGGAGCATATCAGCCCCGACCGGCACCTGCCGTTATCTGAGGAGGACTGGCCACTTCTTTCTTCTCCCTCTGTCCCCCAGAGGCCAGCAAGTTTGCAAAATATGTCTGCCAGGGGGTCTGGCCAAAAACAGAAAGAAAGTGCAAATAAAATGGCTACCATGGGGGCTGCTTCCCTCAACCCCTCTGCGGCTCCATTCAGCTCTTCCCAGCCAGGGGTCTCCTCTGTTTCTGCCCCTGATACTGACATGAGTTGGGACTGGAAGGAACATGTCAAACAATTGCCAACCAGGCACGAAATGGAGAAATTTATTGAGCGCCTGGAAAATTCATATAAACAGGAGATTTCTTCTGTTAATGCAGCTGTACAGGAGTTGGACACTAAGGTGGATGAATTGGCCTGTGGTCATGACTCCCTCTCCTCCCAAGTCTCCGATATACAGGCCAAATGTGATGCACACGATCAGCACATCCGACAATTATATCGCCTACAAGATGACGCTGAAAACCGCAGCAGACGCAACAACATTAGAGTGCGGGGGTTGCCTTAGGCTGTAAAATCATCAGATTTGGTGCCGACACTCCAGGATATCTTTAGCCATGTTTTGCACCGGCCTATCTCAGACGACATGGAAATAGATCGAGCGCACAGGACACTGGGGCCGGTCAGTCAAGATCCTGCTAGACCACGGGATGTCATCTGCCGCTTACATCATTACAAGGTCAAGGAGGAAATAATGCGGGCGGTCCGCAATCTGGATTCTGTCGCTTATGGGGATCTCTCCCAGGGAGGGAGACTCTCCCAGCAATTGCCCGTTTTCAAGCAAATGTGCCTTATCTCACTTGTTGCCTTGTTCTATTATGCTTTCTGTTTGTTTGTTCTTTTGCTCTATCTCTTGAAGGGGCCCGCTCATACACTCGGACTATTTTCCGAGGCTATCGGCGGACAGTTCCTGATAGACAGCTAGATTGTGCCTGTTAGCCTGCTCTACACTGTATATGGCTATTGCATTAAGTATCATTGGATGATTATGTTTTTGTTTTGCATTTTTGTTTCCCCTAGGCGGGGGTCCTGTCTTTCCATTGCTAGACAAGTCCCTACCTAGGTTGACGCCTGAGGCGTTGTTCCCGATTTGACGGGAGTACCTTTCTGCAAGAGGTTAGTTCTCTTGCAGCTTTGGGAGCCAGTCTGTTGGCTCTCTTTTCTTTCTAGTGCTTCTACCCCCATTTTCTTCTCTCATTTCTCTGTCTTATCTATGTATTGTCTTCTTTTTGTGTTGTGGTCGTCTTGTTTGTCCTCTTCTCTCCGTCTGAGGCTTTGGTGGTTGGCGATGGCCCTCCTATCATTAAAACTTGCATCCCTGAATGCTCGGGGGCTCAATGAACCCTCAAAGCGCTCCCATGTCACATACTCTATGCACAGGCAGCGGGTGCAGGTTCTGCTTCTCCAGGAGACGCACTTCCAGACTAGTCACATCCCGATAATGCTCTCACCCCACTACACTTACTGGTTACATAGTTCTTTTCCAGGCTCCAAATCCAGGGGTGTCTCAATTGCCCTTCATAAGTCCCTACAGCATCAGGTCCTGGACACCCTTGTGAGCCCTGAGGGTAGATTTGCATTCCTAAAAGTCCTAATAGCTAATACTAAATACACCATAGGTAACGTTTACCTCCCCAATGCTAATCAAGGGTCAGTACTGAGGGACATCTTGTTGGAAGTAGATCACTTTGTAGAAGGGGTGTTCATTCTGGGTGGGGATTTTAACCTGGCCCTCGATCCTCCCCTTGATACATCCACAGGGCGATCAGTAGTCCCTCGGTTGTCTAGGACCCAAGCATTGCAGGCGCTACACCTTCATCGCTTGGTTGATGTGTGGAGAATCCTCCACCCGACTAATCGGGATTACACTTATTTTTCTCCTGCCCATAATACATATAGCAGATTGGACATGTTCTTTGTCTCACAACTAACTCTCCTTTCTCATCCCTCCGCCTCAATAGGAACGGCAGTGTGGTCGGATCATGCTCCAATATATTTGTCCGTTGCTGTACCAGGGGGAGAGCCGGGTGATTGGACCTGGCGTCTCAACGAGACCCTATTGAAGGATGGGGTATGTAGAGCCGAGGTTGAGAGGACGATAGCTACATTCATAGACACACATGAATCGGATCAGACTGCTCCTCCCCTGCAATGGGAGGCCCTTAAATGCATTATTAGGGGTATTTTTATCCAACAGGGGGCTCGGTTGAAGAGGGAGAGAGGTGCCAAGCTTAAATCACTATGTGAGAAACTAAATGCTGCGGTTAAGTCCCATAAAACATCCTCTACCTCAGACTTATGGGTCCAGATTTCATCTCTTAGGGAACAAATCAAGGATCTAATCTCTTTAACTGCGAACCGGAGAGGGGAGAGATTCCGCAGTTATCTGTATGAACAAGCAAATAAATGCGGTAAAGCTTTAGCTAGATTTCTTCACCCGCACACTTCCTCCACGTATGTCCCATCTCTGCGTCTCCCGAGTGGTGCATTGGTTCATAATCCACGAGCTATAGCAAATACTTTTGGGGCCTTTTACAAGGACCTGTATAATATCCGCGGAGCTTACTCAGATATGCCCAGCTCTGCTTTGGAGGCCAGAATTCGGGACTACGTCCGTGAGACTGCTCTGCCCAGGCTTGACTCTGACGCAATAGACCTGTTGGACTCTCCTTTCTCCGTTGCAGAAATTGAGGTTGCTATTTACGCCCTTAAAAATGGCAAGAGCCCCGGACCAGATGGGTTTACCGCCCCATTTTATAAGGCCTTTAAGTCTACACTAGCACCATTGATCTTCAAGGCCTTTAATAGCATATTGCCTTCCTGTCCCTTTTCCCGCCAGTCCCTGGAGGCCCATGTGGTGGTCCTGCCCAAGCCAAACAAGGACCCACTAGTTTGTGGGAGCTATCGCCCTATTTCCTTGCTCAATTGCGACATTAAGCTCTATTCTAAGCTATTGGCTAACCGCTTGGGGACTGTGATCCCCGATGTGATTCATTTGGACCAGGTGGGATTTGTCTCTGGCCGTGAAGCTAGGGATAATACCCTACGTACAATCACTCTGATAGCCCACGCCAAGAGGATGAAAACCCCTCTTTGCCTTCTCTCCATTGACGCGGAGAAGGCTTTCGACAGGGTGCACTGGCGGTTCTTGAGTTCTTCTTTGGCGCAGATTGGGGCCGGCCAATCTTTTATAGTTATAGATCGGGTCATGGCTCTGTATGCGAACCAAAGTGCCAGAGTCCGAGCCAATGGCATCCTGTCGGAGGCCTTCTGCATCCGGAACGGCACGCGACAGGGCTGTCCCCTGTCTCCCCTCTTGTATGTTCTCACTATGGAACACCTTGCTGTGGCTCTGCGGCGCAACCCTGATGTAACGGGACTCGTTATTGGGCAGGATCACCACAAACTGGCTTTATATGCAGACGATCTGCTACTTTATGCGACCTCACCCCAGGTGTCCCTCCCCACCATCCTTTCTGAATTCGACCGCTTTGGTAGGCTTAGTAACTTTCAGGCAAATCTTTCCAAAACAGAGGCGCTTAATATTTCTCTCTCTCCCAGCACTCTAGATGGCTTACGCCATGGCTTTGCTTTTAGATGGAGGGAGGAATGCATTACATACCTCGGTGTTCAAATTCCTTCCCAGCTTTACCTTCTCTTCCCTCTTAACTATGCCCCGCTGCAGACCAAGATCTTATCTATGCTATCAGCTTATCACACAAAATATTTGTCGTGGTTTGGGCACATGGCTGTGCTCAAAATGGATATCCTCCCGAGGTTTTTTTATCTGTTTCAGACTGTTCCCATTCATGTGTCTGCTTCCTACTTTAGAGTGCTCCAACGTGCCTTTACGCGCTTTGTGTGGTCGGCATCGCATCCGAGAATAGGGCGTGAAATTTTATCTAAGCCAAAACACTTTGGGGGCGCGGGAGTCCCAGACCTCCAGCTATATCACGAGGCAGCCATTCTCATTCGTTTGCTGGATTGGTCGCATGCTGACCGGACAGCTGTGGGTGGCAATAGAAAGGTCACTGGCCCCTTCTAACATGCTCATGGCTCCGTGGCTCCCCCCTGGTGATCGAGGGGACCTGACCTCTTGGCCGTTCCTTGCCCTGCATGTTTTTTGCATTTGGGATAAGTGGGTGACCAGACATGGTATCTCCTCTCAACCTGGCTTGATGTCTCCGCTATTTGGGAATCCTGGGTTCCAGCCTGGAATGTTGAGACGCACCTTTTTGGTGTGGGATAGCTCTTCGGGAGTGCGCTTGCATCAGGCGTTTCCTCAGGGGGTTTTGCCCACTTTGGAGGCACTTAGATCTGCGCATCTTAGTACTCCAATCTCCTGGCTGGAATACAGTCAACTACAGTCCTATTTTCAGGCTTTTGCGTCCAGAGCGGCTCTCCCTAGGACTCTCAGATTTCGACAATTGGGTCCTTTCTGATGCATCGGGGCCACGGACTCTTTCTAGACTCTATCAGCTGCTTCAATCACTTAGCAATGCAGGTCTGGCACGTTTCTTTGGGAAATGGGAGGCCGACTGCTCTATGACTTTCTCGGGGGAGCAGATTCAGAAGATCTGCACTCTCACTCATGGTCTCTCCATGACCTCGCATGCAAAAGAAAAGAATTATAATATTCTGTCGCCGTGGTATAGGTGCCCTGCGGACATTCAGCGCATGTATCCATCCGCTTCTGGAGCTTGCTGGAGATGCGGGTCCTCGGACGGGGGCATCTTGCATTAAATCCTTTTGGGATCGAGTGTTCCGGGTGCATGAGGCATATTCTGGGCGACAAACCGCTAATACCCCACAATGTGCCTTATTAAGCCTTCTCCTGGGCTCCATTTGCTCGATCAAGAAGGGCATATTGAGACACTTCCTGACGGCTGCACGCCTGGTCATTCCTAGGCACTGGAAAACCCCAACGTGCCCTTCCATGACGGAGTGGCTGGCGGAACTTAATGCAATTAGCAGATATGAGGAACTTATTGCGGAGGATCATGATCGTAGCACAGCTTACTCTAAAGCGTGGAGGGGATGGATTCTGTTTAAGGATTCTTCCGATTTCCCACAGCTGATTCGTTGAGTTCCCTGAGCCATTCCTCCTGGTTTTGATTGAGTGTGGAGGTGGTCTCCAATTCCTTGCGATTTCTGGTTTTCTGACCTCAGATGGAGAGGAGTCATAGGTGTGCTTTAGCTTCTCTTCTTCTTTCTTGTCTTGTCTATTTGTAGTGAGCCCACACTTTTGGGTGGGTGGCTACAATATTCTGTCTCTTCAATGTTTCCCCATTGTTCCTCCCCCCCCCCCTTTTTTTTTTTTCTTTCTTTTCTCTCTTCATCTTACTTCACCCTCCTGCTGGTTTTCTAAACACTGCCCCCAGCTTTCGTTCACCTTAAGTAAGGTCCGACGGGGGTTTGTACCAGTTGCAAACAATCCTGAGATCATAGGATGAGTGTTAGTCTGAGCCCGGCTGTATTATTGGATTGTAAATTTTGTTTATGTGTGCTATGGTTGGACATTACTCTGTACTTGTCTGTACTTTGTCCCTGCTTTACTTTGTACATGTTTGGGCCTTGTTTTATTTGCTTCATAAAACCTTTAATAAAATCAGATTCAACATAAAATGGACTGGATGGAGGCATCCATCCTCAAAGAACGTAGGGTGGAAAAATTCTTCAAAGTTTGGGAAACTTTCATTCCTACGTTGCCTCTCCGAATCCAGGACAAAATTAGACATACCTTCCAAAACACTACATGGTACCTTTCCAGACAACTAGCAGATGACCCGCCAATTTAATGCAATCTCATGGGATTATACTGGAACCCTAACCACTTATTAGGGCACCTTCAGGAGCATGCGGAGACCCACGGGCATTTCCCTCCCCTCCCTTTCCTTTCTTCCCTTGTTTTTTCTAATACTTTACCGTTATTGTATTAACAAGCTTCAGCAACTACAAAAGACCTTTCCATGTTGAACTTAATTGATGCAACTGTTCCTAATCCTAGTACTTTGTTAGGTTCGTGTATCACCTACGTGCCTTTCTATGCCTCTTACATTCCTGACTACATGTAAGTTCTGATTATGCTGAAGTCTTGAATAAAAACAGTTTAAAGAGATTCACTACAGCCTATTACCTCATCTAGGCAGGTGCCGTCACCAGGTTCTAGGTCATACTAGAGTCTGGAGGGGTGTCTGGAAACCTGCAAAATCATCAAATAAATCAGTGAAAAGCAGATTGTGTTTACTCCTTAACATGAATTGTTACTGGAGGCATCTAGAACATCCTCACTTCTACTGTACATAGAGGCTACGGATAAATGACGCAATCTAGAACATCCTCCCTTCTACTGTACATAGAGGCTACGGAGTAATGACGCAATCTAGAACATCCTCCCTTCTACTGTACATAGAGGCTACGGAGTAATGACGCAATCTAGAACATCCTCCCTTCTACTGTACATAGAGGCTACGGAGTAATGACGCAATCTAGAACATCCTCACTTCTACTGTACATAGAGGCTACGGAGTAATGACGCAATCTAGAACATCCTCCCTTCTACTGTACATAGAGGCTACTGAGTAATGACGCAATCTAGAACATCCTCCCTTCTACTGTACATAGAGGCTACGGAGTAATGAAACAATCTAGAACATCCTCCCTTCTACTGTACATAGAGGCTACGGTGTAATGACGCAATCTAGAACATCCTCACTTCTACTATATAGAGGCTACGGAGTAATGACACAATCGAGAACATCCTCAGATCTTCTGTATATAGAGGCTACGGAGTAATGACGCAATCTAGAGCATCCTCAGATCTTCTCCTACTGTATATAGAGCTCTCTCTCTCTCCTACTGTATATAGAGGGGTGCTCTCTCTCCTACTGTATATAGAGGGGCGCTCTCTCCTACTGTATATAGAGGAGCGCTCTCTCTCCTACTGTATATAGAGAAGCGCTCTCTCTCCTACTGTATATAGAGGGGCGCTCTCTCTCCTACTGTATATAGAGGGGCGCTCTCTCTCCTACTGTATATAGAGGGGCGCTCTCTCTCCTACTGTATATAGAGGGGCGCTCTCTCTCCTACTGTATATAGAGGAGCGCTCTCTCTCCTACTGTATATAGAGGAGCGCTCTCTCCTACTGTATATAGAGGAGCGCTCTCTCCTACTGTATATAGAGGAGCGCTCTCTCCTACTGTATATAGAGGAGCGCTCTCTCCTACTGTATATAGAGGAGCGCTCTCTCCTACTGTATATAGAGGAGCGCTCTCTCCTACTGTATATAGAGGAGCGCTCTCTCCTACTGTATATAGAGGAGCGCTCTCTCCTACTGTATATAGAGGAGCGCTCTCTCCTACTGTATATAGAGGAGCGCTCTCTCTTCTACTTTATATAGAGAAGCGCTCTCTCTTCTACTGTATATAGAGGAGCGCTCTCTCTTCTACTGTATATAGAGGAGCGCTCTCTCTTCTACTGTATATAGAGGAGCGCTCTCTCTCCTACTGTATATAGAGGAGCGCTCTCTCTCCTACTGTATATAAAGGAGCGCTCTCTCCTACTGTATATAGAGGAGCACTCTCTCCTACTGTTTCAACACAGGAGCCAGAAGCAGCAATCTCTGCAAGCTAAGTGCTTTTATATTGTATTTGAGGGCGGGTTTTGGAGCGTGCGAGTTTTTGATCTGAAGTCTGGGACTTTATAATATTCTGGGACTTTATAATATTCTGGGACTTTATAATATTCTGGGACTTTATAATATTCTGGGACTTTATAATATTCTGGGACTTTAGCTTTCGTTGCTTGTTTGTTTTGTTTAGTTATACATAATATCCCCATAAAAATGAGCGCCATGTTTGACAATGCGGCCCAATGTACATCTTGTGCGATGTATGCAATCCTTGATCAACGATTGGGGGTGCATACCATTGTGGGAGATGTATATACCCTCCCCCCCCCCCATACCATTGTGGGAGATGTATGGGGGGGGGGAGAGGGTGCATACCATTATGGGAGATGTATGGGGGGGGGGGAGGGTATATACCATTATGGGAGATGTATATACCCTCCCCCCCCCCCATACCATTGTGGGAGATGTATGGGGGGGGGGAGAGGGTGCATACCATTATGGGAGATGTATGGGGGGGGGGGGGAGAGGGTGCATACCATTATGGGAGATGTATGGGGGGGGGGGGGAGGGTATATACCATTATGGGAGATGTATGGGGGGGGGGGAGGGTATATACCATTGTGGGAGATGTATGGGGGGGGGGGGGAGGGTGCATACCATTGTGGGAGATGTATGGGGGGGGTGAGGGTGCATACCATTGTGGGAGATGTATGGGGGGTGAGGGTGCATACCATTGTGGGAGATGTATGGGGGGGGGGGGGGAGGGGGCATACCATTGTGGGAGATGTGTGCATGTTGCTGGTTTGGAAGCCCAGATCCTGGATCTAAATGAGCAGCTGCAACGATTGAGATGCATTAGCAAACTGGAAAGGGGTCTGGTGCTCACTGAGCAAGCGCTCCAAGGGGTAGATGGGGGAGAGAGTGATAGCATGGAGGTACAGGAGGAAGAGGCAACTAGTTGGGTCACAGTTAGAAAACGGGGTAGAGGGAGGCTGGTCCTGATCTGGCACACCCCAACAAGTTTGCCAAATTGGCGGATGAGGGGGATGTTGATTCAGGTGGCATTGCTGCAGCAGGACACTGCCTCTGAAAGCCAGGGGGGGGGTGTCTGCTCCAGTAAGGTGGGAAACAGGAGTTTAGGGCAGGCCAGGCAGGTACTGGTAGTGGGGGACTCAATTATTAGGGGGACAGACAGGGCAATCTGTCAAAGACCGGGATCGTCGAACAGTGTGTTGCCTTCCTGGCGCTCGAGTTCGTCACATCGCGGATCGGGCTGACAGATTACTGGGAGGGGCAGGAGATGACCCAGCAGTCATGGTGCACATTGGCACCAATGATAAAGTTAGAGGTAGGTGGCGGGTCCTTAAAAACTATTTCAGGGACTTAGGCAGGAAGCTTAGGACTAGGACCTCCAAGGTGATATTCTCCGAAATATTACCTGTACCATGAGCCACACCTGAGAGACAGCGGGAGATTAGGGAGGTAAATAAGTGTCTCAAGAGCTGGTGTAGGGTAGAGGGGTTTGGGTTCATGGAGAAGTGGGCCGACTTCTCGGTCGGTTACAGGCTCTACGGTAGGGACGGGCTGCATCTCAATGGGGAGGGTGCAGCCGTGCTGGGGGAGAAGATGGCTAAGAGGTTGGAGGAGTGTTTAAACTAGGGACCGAGGGAGGGCAACTACAATATAGTAAGTGAAGACAGAGTAGATGGAGAGCTGGGCCTAGATTATGGAACTGGGGGTGGAGCGGCGGGAGGGGATAGAACAGTCACTAGTGACAAGAGGAAAGGGAATATGGACAAACATATTAAATGTATGTATACTAATGCTCAGGGGCGGAACTACCGCCGTAGCGGCTGCTACGGGGCCCCTAGCATCAGGGGGCCCGTAGCCTGGGCCCCCGGAGCTTACTGCCTACAACACCCGGTGGCCTCCCGGGTGTTCAGTGTTCTGATTGACAGCGCGACAAGCCATAGGCTTCCCGCCCTGTCAATCACTCTTGTGACCGCAAGCAGCATTTGCTTGCGATCACAAGAGTGTTGCCCCCGCCCCCGACAGATCAGCAGCTTCCAGGCGAAGTCCCGGGCAGCGATATCACTGAGGTCAGTGTGCGTCGCGGCGGCTGGGACTTCCGGTACAGGAAATGACGCGCACCCTGTACTGGAAGTCCCAGCCGCTGCGGCGCACACTGAGCTCAGTGGTGGCGCTGCCCGGGACTTCGCCTGGAAGCTGCTGATCTGTCGGGAAGAGGCCTGCGACCGACGGGGGATCGTGTGGTTAGGTGAGTTGTGAGGTTTTTTATTTTTATCAGAGGGGAACACTGGGGGCTGTATATATATGGGGGATGCACAGCACTAGGGCCTGTATATGTGTATATATATATATATATATATATATATATATATATATATATATATATATATATATATAGCCCCTAGTGCTGTGCATCCCTATATATATATATATTATATATAAAATATGGGGGATGCACAGCACTAGGGGCTATATATATATAATATATACATACATATACAGGCCCTAGTGCTGTGCATCCCATATATTATTTATATATATATATATATATATATATATATATATATATATATATATATATATATATATATATATATATGGGGGATGCACAGCACTAGGGCCTGTATATGTATGTATATATAATATATATATAGCCCCTAGAGCTGTGCATCCTATATATATATATATATATATATATATATATATATATATATATATATATATATATATATATATATATATATAAAATATGGGGGATGCACAGCACTAGGGGCTATATATATATATTATATATACATACATATACAGGCCCTAGTGCTGTGCATCCCCCATATATATATATATATATATATATATATATATATATATATATATATGGGATGCACAGCACTAGGGGCTGTATATATATATATATATATGGGATGCACAATACTGGGGGCTGTATATATATATATGGGGGAGGGACAGCACTGGGGGCTGTATATATATGGGGGAGGCACAGCACTGGGGGTTGTATATATATATATATATATGGGGGAGGCACAGCACTGGGGGCTATATATATGGTGGAGGCACAGCACTTGGGGCTATATATATGGGGAGGGACAACACTGGGGGCCATTTGTAAGGGGAACAACACAGGGGCAATCTATAAGGAAGACGTCACAGAGGAGGCATCTATAAGGGTAACTACTGTCAGGAACCGGACAGCAGGACAAGACAAGACAGTAAGCCCTAAGCTCAGCCCCGCCCACTGTCCTCTACCTATTTGCCACAATCCGCCCTAAGATGGCGGCGAGCAACTGGGCGGCAGTCCCTGCACTGGCTAGGTGGGACACAAGGACAAGACTGACAGACAAAACACAATAAAGAATGGTCGACAGTCCGGGTCACAACAATCGGGCAGCAAAAGTACAAAATCACAATCCAAAGGCGAGGTCAATATACAGGCAGTATGGTCAGGGGCAGCAGCAAGCAGGAAAGGTCAGAATACAAAGCAGAGTCAGAATAAACAGAGCAAGAATAGAAACACAGAACCAGGCAGAGACAAGCTCAATATCCGGCCAAGATATCCCAGACTGAGGTAGTTATATAGGAGGCCAGGGTTCTGATCCAGAACATCATTGGACCATCCCCCTGATCTCCAAGCACAGACACCTGAGAACAAAACAGATCCACTGGCAGGAAGACCTGTCAGTCACAGCAGAACCAGTACACAGATTAACCCTGACATGGCCAGACAGAACTCAGCAGGTAAAGTCGGGCGTGTCTCTCAAGGTGAGCAAATAAACCAGTGTTCACACACTACAAAACAAAACACAGAAACAGAATGCAAGAAAATCGGCACCTTCTCGGCCGCACAGCACGAGCAGAGGGACGCATGACGCTCCGCAAAGATACCATCCTGACAGTACCCCCCCTTTTATGAGGGGCCTCAGGACCCTCACCAGACGAACCAGACCTGAGAGGAAACGGACCTCTTACAATACATGTCTCAACATCGCTAGAGATCTCATCGTCCGTCTCCCATTCATCAGAATCAGACTCCAAGTGATTGACAACTGGTCTCCTGACAGATCTCCCATAACCGCTCAAATCGGTACCAGACACAGAGCCAATCTCAGCATTACATGAAGACACAGATTTGGTATCCTCGGCGGGACACACACTAACTACACCCACCTGGGCGCCCAGATGACCCTCCTGGTAGTCACCTGGACGCTGATGATCTGGCCTCGAGGGACGCTTGGCACAAAAGCTGATGTAGTGTCCACTTTCGCCACAATAAAAACAGAGTCCATTCCTTCTTCTGTGTTCTTTGCGGGCCAGGGATCTATTAATTTTGCCCAGTTCCGGAGGTTCCTCCAGGGTGACCAGAGGACAAGTTATAGAAGGCAAAGGTTTAGAGGAGACAGAGGAAGGAACATCAATGACACAGGGGTGGTCATGGCATGGTCTATTTTCATTATGATCCCTTAGCGTGTGATTGATAAAAATCGCCAGGGAAATGGCCTCTTCAAAGGAGCTGGGGGTGGGGTGACTAACCCAAGCTTCTTTAAATGTCAGATATGTGTTCAGGTCCCCTGCACACTTGTCAGGCTCCTTGAGCGTGACCACTGGGGTGGCAGGAGTGGTAGCTGGTAGCTGCTGGGCTAATAACTGAACTTGCTTGGCCAGCTCAGAAACGAGGGCCGCAAGACCCTCAAAGTGGGCAGACAACTCCTGTGCTGAGTCCATACTAGCCTCAGGTAAGGAGTAAAAAATTTTTAGGCCGGATATTCTGTCAGGAACCGGACAGCAGGACAAGACAACACAGTGAGCCCTAAGCTCAGCCCCGCCCACTGTCCTCTACCTATTTGCCACAATCCGCCCTAAGATGGCGGCGAGCAACTGGGCGGCAGTCCCTGCACTGGCTAGGTGGGACACAAAGACAAGACAGACAGACAAAACACAATAAAGAATGGTCGACAGTCCGGGTCACAACAATCGGGCAGCAAAAGTACAAAATCAGGATCCAAAGGCGAGGTCAAAAAACAGGCAGTATGGTCAGGGGCAGGCGGCAAGCAGGAAAGGTCAGAAATACAAAGCAGAGTCAGAATAAACAGAGCAAGAATAGCAAACACAGAACCAGGCAGAGACAAGCTCAATATCCGGCCAAGATATCCCAGACTGAGGTAGTTATATAGGAGGCCAGGGTTCTGATCCAGAACATAATTGGACCATCCCCCTGATCTCCAAGCACAGACACCTGAGAACAAAACAGATCCACTGGCAGGAAGACCTGTCAGTCACAGCAGAACCAGTACACAGATTAACCCTGACATGGCCAGACAGAACTCAGCAGGTGAAGTCGGGTGTGTCTCTCAAGGTGAGCAAATAAACCAGTGTTCACACACTACAAAACAAAACACAGAAACAGAATGCAAGAAAATCAGCACCTTCTCGGCCGCACAGCATGAGCAGAGGGACGCATGACGCTCCGCAGAGATACCATCCTGACAACTACACTGCAGGATGTATATAATAGGGCATGCACAGAGGGGGGGGGGGGGGGCAGTGTCGGACTGGGGTACCTTGGGCCCACCAGGGAAACTGACTCTAGGGGCCCACCCTACATAGACGGATTTAACCAGTGACAAACCTTTTACGTTAGTACAGCGGCTTTAAGCGAGAGTGAGGCCTAATGTCCATCATGAAAGGCATAGAGTGGTCATTAAAACATTGTCAGACTGACATGTAAAAAGTTTGATCAGCCAGGGATTCAGTGCTGAGACCCCCAACAATGGCTGGATCATTGCTCACCTGTCATATTGCAAGTGACGGGCTCAGCACCAATTGCAGTTGATAGGTTCCATTATAATGTATTGAGCCCATTACGTATAACATAACAGACGGACTAATGATCCAGCCATCAGCACAGTATATACTATGAGATCAGTGATAACTGGTAACACTATATATAGCATGGGATTAGTGATAACCAGTAACAATATGTACAGTATACACCATGAGACCAGTGATAAGCGGTAACACTATATACAGTATACACCATGAGATAAGCGATAACAGGGGGATATATACAGGGCTGGAAGGAGGAGATATATACAGGGCTGGTGGAGAGGGGATATATACAGGGCTGGGGGGAGAGGGGATATATACAGGGCTGGAGGGAGGGGGGATATATACAGGGCTGGTGGAGAGGGGATATATACAGGGCTGGAGGAGAGGGGGGATATATACAGGGCTGGTGGAGAGGGGATATATACAGGGCTGGAGGAGAGGGGGGATATATACAGGGCTGGAGGGAGGAGGGATATATACAGGGCTGGGGGGAGAGGGGATATATACAGGGCTGGTGGAGAGGGGGAATATATACAGGGCTGGAGGAGAGGGGAGATATATACAGGGCTGGAGGGAGGAGGGATATATACAGGGCTGGAGGTAGGGGGGATATATACAGGGCTGGAGGAGAGGGGAGATATATACAGGGCTGGGGGGAGAGGGGATATATACAGGGCTGGAGGGAGGAGGGATATATACAGGGCTGGAGGGAGGGTAGATATATAGAGGGCTGGAGGGAGGGGGATATATACAGGGCTGGAGGGAGGGTAGATATATACAGGGCTGGAGGGAGGAGGGATATATACAGGGCTGGTGGGAGGGGGGATATATACAGGGCTGGAGGGAGGGGGATATATACAGGGCTGGAGGGAGGAGGGATATATACAGGGCTGGAGGAGAGGGGGGATATATACAGGGCTGGTGGGAGGGATATATACAGGGCTGGTGGGAGGGAATATATACAGGGCTGGAGGGAGGGAATATATACAGGGCTGGTGGGAGGGAATATATACAGGGCTGGAGGCAGAGAGGGAATATATACAGGGCTGGGGGAGAGGGGATATATACAGGGCTGGTGGGAGGGAATATATACAGGGCTGGAGGCAGAGAGGGAATATATACAGGGCTGGGGGAGGAGGGATATATACAGGGCTGGAGGGAGGGGGATATATACAGGGCTGGAGGGAGGGGGATATATACAGGGCTGGAGGGAGGGGGATATATACAGGGCTGGAGGGAGGAGGGATATATACAGGGCTGGAGGGAGGGTGATATATACAGGGCTGGAGGGAGGGGGATATATACAGGGCTGGAGGGAGGGTAGATATATACAGGGCTGGAGGGAGGGGGATATATACAGGGCTGGTGGGAGGGAATATATACAGGGCTGGAGGCAGAGAGGGAATATATACAGGGCTGGGGGAGAGGGGATATATACAGGGCTGGAGGGAGGGGGGATATATACAGGGCTGGAGGAGAGGGGAGATATATACAGGGCTGGGGGGAGAGGGGATATATACAGGGCTGGAGGCAGAGAGGGAATATATACAGGGCTGGAGGGAGGAGGGATATATACAGGGCTGGAGGGAGGAGATATATACAGGGCTGGGGGAGAGGGGATATATACAGGGCTGGGGGGAGAGGGGATATATACAGGGCTGGAGGGAGGAGGGATATATACAGGGCTGGAGGTAGGGGGGATATATACAGGGCTGGAGGCAGAGAGGGAATATATACAGGGCTGGAGGGAGGGGGATATATACAGGGCTGGAGGGAGGGGGATATATACAGGGCTGGAGGGAGGAGGGATATATACAGGGCTGGAGGGAGGGTGATATATACAGGGCTGGAGGGAGGGGGATATATACAGGGCTGGAGGGAGGGTAGATATATACAGGGCTGGAGGGAGGGGGATATATACAGGGCTGGAGGGAGGGTAGATATATACAGGGCTGGAGGCAGAGAGGGAATATATACAGGGCTGGAGGGAGGAGGGATATATACAGGGCTGGAGGCAGAGAGGGAATATATACAGGGCTGGAGGCAGAGAGGGAATATATACAGGGCTGGAGGCAGAGAGGAAATATATACAGGGCTGGAGGCAGAGAGGGAATATATACAGGGCTGGAGGGAGGAGGGATATATACAGGGCTGGAGGGAGGGATATATACAGGGCTGGAGGGAGGGGGATATATACAGGGCTGGATGGAGGGGGATATATACAGGGCTGGAGGGAGGAGGGATATATACAGGACTGGAGGTAGGGGGGGATATATACAGGGCTGGAGGCAGAGAGGGAATATATACAGGGCTGGAGGCAGAGAGGGAATATATACAGGGCTGGAGGCAGAGAGGGAATATATACAGGGCTGGAGGCAGAGAGGGAATATATACAGGGCTGGAGGGAGGAGGGATATATACAGGGCTGGAGGGAGGGATATATACAGGGCTGGAGGGAGGGGGATATATACAGGGCTGGATGGAGGGGGATATATACAGGGCTGGAGGGAGGAGGGATATATACAGGACTGGAGGGAGGGATATATACAGGGCTGGAGGGAGGGGGATATATACAGGGCTGGAGGGAGGGGGGATATATACAGGGCTGGAGGAGAGGGGAGATATATACAGGGCTGGAGGGAGGAGGGATATATACAGGGCTGGAGGAGAGGGGAGATATATACAGGGCTGGAGGGAGGGGGGATATATACAGGGCTGGAGGGAGGGGGATATATACAGGGCTGGAGGGAGGGGGATATATACAGGGCTGGAGGGAGGAGGGATATATACAAGGCTGGAGGGAGGAGGGATATATACAGGGCTGGAGGGAGGAGGGATATATACAGGGCTGGAGGTGGGGGGGGATATATACAGGGCTGGAGGGAGGGGAGATATATACAGGGCTGGAGGGAGGGGGATATATGCAGGGCTGGAGGGAGGGAATATATACAGGGCTGGAGGGAGGGGGATATATACAGGACTGGAGGGAGGGGGATATATACAGGGCTGGAGGGAGGGGGATATATACAGGGCTGGAGGGAGGGGGATATATACAGGGCTGGAGGGAGGGGGATATATACAGGGCTGGAGGGAGGGGGATATATACAGGGCTGGAGGGAGGGGGATATATACAGGGCTGGAGGGAGGAGGGATATATACAGGGCTGGAGGGAGGGTGATATATACAGGGCTGGAGGGAGGGGGATATATACAGGGCTGGAGGGAGGGGGATATATACAGGGCTGGAGGGAGGGTAGATATATACAGGGCTGGAGGGAGGGGGATATATACAGGGCTGGAGGGAGGGGGATATATACAGGGCTGGAGGGAGGAGGGATATATACAGGGCTGGAGGGAGGGTAGATATATACAGGGCTGGAGGTAGGGGAGGATATATACAGGGCTGGAGGGAGGGGGATATATACAGGGCTGGAGGGAGGGATATATATATAGGGCTGGAGGGAGGAGGGATATATACAGGGCTGGAGGGAGGGGGGATATATACAGGGCTGGAGGGAGGGGGGATATATACAGGGCTGGAGGGAGGGGGATATATACAGGGCTGGAGGAGAGGGGGGATATATACAGGGCTGGTGGGAGGGTAGATATATACAGGGCTGGAGGTAGGGGAGGATATATACAGGACTGGTGGGAGGGTGATATATACAGGGCTGGAGGGAGGGGGATATATACAGGGCTGGAGGGAGGAGGGATATATACAGGGCTGGAGGGAGGAGGGATATATACAGGGCTGGAGGGAGGAGGGATATATACAGGGCTGGAGGGAGGGGGATATATACAGGGCTGGAGGGAGGGGGGATATATACAGGGCTGGAGGGAGGGTAGATATATACAGGGCTGGAGGTAGGGGAGGATATATACAGGGCTGGGGGGAGGGGGGATATATACAGGGCTGGAGGGAGGGAATATATACAGGGCTGGAGGCAGAGAGGGAATATATACAGGGCTGGAGGGAGGAGGATATATACAGGGCTGGAGGGAGGGGGGATATATACAGGGCTGGAGGGAGGAGGGATATATACAGGGCTGGAGGGAGGGGGGATATATACAGGGCTGGAGGGAGGAGGGATATATACAGGGCTGGAGGGAGGGGGATATATACAGGGCTGGAGGGAGGGGGGATATATACAGGGCTGGAGGGAGGAGGGATATATACAGGGCTGGAGGGAGGAGGGATATATACAGGGCTGGAGGGAGGGGGGATATATACAGGGCTGGAGGTAGGGGGGATATATACAGGGCTGGAGGTAGGGGGGATATATACAGGGCTGGAGGTAGGGGGGATATATACAGGGCTGGAGGTAGGGGGGATATATACAGGGCTGGAGGTAGGGGAGGATATATACAGGGCTGGGGGGAGGGGGGATATATACAGGGCTGGAGGGAGGGAATATATACAGGGCTGGAGGCAGAGAGGGAATATATACAGGGCTGGAGGGAGGAGGGATATATACAGGGCTGGAGGGAGGGGGGATATATACAGGGCTGGAGGGGGGATATATACAGGGCTGGAGGGAGGGGGGATATATACAGGGCTGGAGGGAGGAGGGATATATACAGGGCTGGAGGGAGGGGGATATATACAGGGCTGGAGGGAGGGGGATATATACAGGGCTGGAGGGAGGGTAGATATATACAGGGCTGGAGGGAGGGGGATATATACAGGGCTGGAGGTAGGGGGGATATATACAGGGCTGGAGGGAGGAGGGATATATACAGGGCTGGAGGGAGGGTAGATATATACAGGGCTGGAGGGAGGGGGATATATACAGGGCTGGAGGGAGGAGGGATATATACAGGGCTGGAGGGAGGGGGATATATACAGGGCTGGAGGGAGAGGGGATATATACAGGGCTGGAGGGAGAGGGGATATATACAGGGCTGGAGGTAGGGCATATATACAGGGCTGGAGGGCAGGGGGATATAGAGGGCTGGAGGTAGGGGGATATATACAGGGCTGGAGGGAGGAGGGATATATACAGGGCTGGAGGCAGGGGGGGATATATACAGGGCTGGAGGGAGGAGGGATATATACAGGGCTGGAGGGAGGGGGGATATATACAGGGCTGGAGGGGGGATATATACAGGGCTGGAGGGAGGGGGATATATACAGGGCTGGAGGGAGGAGGGATATATACAGGGCTGGAGGGAGGGGGATATATACAGGGCTGGAGGGAGGGGGGATATATACAGGGCTGGAGGGGGGATATATACAGGGCTGGAGGGAGGGGGATATATACAGGGCTGGAGGGAGGAGGTGGCTATTGTGCTGTGGGGAAGGAGTATTTGCACAGTGTAGAGGGGACAGGCACCTGCACTCTGGATGGCAGCAGGACGGCTGGAGGCCATTAGATGACATTACCCATCCTCTCACCTCTCTCTCCTGCCTCCAGCCTCCTGTGTCAGCACTTCCTGCTCTCTGTTTCTTGGTCCATACAGATGCAGCACCCAGAGCTCCTGCTGCCCTAAGACACGCCCCCTGCACAGAGGAAGCCCATAGACACTCTGTATGCAGGAAGTGCCGGGGCTTCTCCTCTCAGAGACCGTTCGGGGGGACACAGGGGGGACACGTGGGGCCCCTGCCAGGATAGTTAGGAGGTGACAGGAGGGGCCATAGTCTGCAGAAGCTTATGTTGGGCCTGGATCTGCTGAACAAGGAGCCTCCTGTTCAGGGGCCCACCAGGGGGGAGAAAGGGGGAGGGGCCCACCGGGGGTTTCCCCGGCTCCCCGGTGGCCCAGTCCGACCCTGTATAAGGGGACTACACAGAGGGGGCCATATACTACAGGGCAGGGATAGGGAACCTTGGCTCTCCAGCTGTTTAAAAACTACAGCTTTAGCTTTGACTGTCTACACATGATGGGAGTTGTAGTTTTGCAACAGCTGGAGAGCCGAGGTTCCCTACCCCTGGTATAGGGGATGCACAGAGGTTGTCATCTACTATAAACACAGAGGGGCTCTCTACTATAGTAGATGCACACAGGGCCATCTATGTGGAAGACTGAACAAGGGACCATCTATAAGGAGCCAGGGCTACCCACTGAAAGAGGGCTTATAGGGGCCAATACAGATGTGCAGTGTGTATAGAGATGAGGATGGTGCCAGAGTGAGGAGCCTAATATGTCTGTCTGGCAGATTCTGTGGATTCGTGGCTCGGAGAAGTTCTCATAATGGCCCAGGGCAGATGGAGAAGAAGATGAAAAGGGAAGAACTCCGATCAGAGGAGACGTCCCCTGTGAGTCACTAAATATATTTGCACTGTAATTTATATGTAGTACAGACCCTGTGTAGAGCTGGGTGTGTTGACGGTGTAGTGGTCGGTTGAGGGGGGGGGGGGCCCAATTAAAAGTTTGCTATGGGGCCCAGCCATTTCTAGTTACGCCCCTGCTAATGCTCGAAGCCTCACTAATAAAGCTGAGGAATTAGAACTCATAATGGTTGAAGAGAAATATGATATAGTGGGGATAAGTGAGACATGGCTGGATGAGACCTATGACTGGGCCGTTAATATCCAGGGTTATAGTCTATTCAGAAATGACCGTAAAAATAAGTAAGGGGGAGGGGTCTGTCTATATGTTAAATCCTGCCTTAAGCCCATTCTGCGG
Organism: Dendropsophus ebraccatus; assembly: GCF_027789765.1. Lineage (NCBI taxonomy): Eukaryota > Metazoa > Chordata > Amphibia > Anura > Hylidae > Dendropsophus > Dendropsophus ebraccatus. The sequence continues at coordinate 96,884,582 of NC_091464.1, forward strand.
GAGGATATAAGTGATGATAATGTGGAATCTCTTGGGGTAGAAATAAGGGGAGGGACGAAGAATAATAAAATTCTTATAGGAGTGAGTTATAAACCTCCAAGTATAGTGGAAGAATCAGAAAATCTTCTTATAAGACAAATAGATGCGGCAGCGAAGCAGGGGGAAGTCATTATTATGGGGGACTTTAACTACCCAAATATAAACTGGAAAGCAGAAACCTGCAGCTCCAGGAAGGGAAGCGTGTTTTTGGAAATAGTAAAAGATAATTACCTTTCCCAACTAGTACAGGAACCAACAAGAGGGGGGGCCCTTCTGGACCTGATCTTAACCAATAGGCCCGACAGAATATCAAAAATAGAGGTGGGGGGTCACCTAGGTAATAGTGACCATAACATAGTAAGTTTTCAATTATCCTTCAATAAAATTATTAGTAGAGAGGCTACAAAAACATTAAATTTCAGGAAGGCTAATTTCCAAAAACTAAGAGAGGACCTTGGGAACATAGACTGGGACACAGCCCTGAGATATAAGAGAGGACCTTGGGAACATAGACTGGGACACAGCCCTGAGATATAAGAGAGGACCTTGGGAACATAGACTGGGACACAGCCCTGAGATATAAGAGAGGACTCCGGGGACATAGACTGGGACACAGCCCTGAGATATAAGAGAGGACTCCGGGGACATAGACTGGGACACAGCCCTGAGATATAAGAGAGGACCTTGGGAACATAGACTGGGACACAGCCCTGAGATATAAGAGAGGACCCCGGGGACATAGACTGGGGGGACACTGCCCTGAAATATAAGAGAGGACTCCGGGGACATAGACTGGGACACAGCCCTGAGATATAAGAGAGGACCCCGGGGACATAGACTGGGGGGACACTGCCCTGAGATATAAGAGAGGACTCCGGGGACATAGACTGGGACAATGCCTTCAGAAATAAAAGTACACAGGAGAAATGGGACATATTTAAGAGCATCCTGGGTAAATCATGTGAACGGCACATACCATATGGGAATAAACGTAGTAGAAATAAGAGAAATCCAATGTGGTTAACTTCAGCTGTAAGGGGTGCAATAAATGATAAGAAACCAGCATTCAGACTACTAAAACAAGAAGGTAGTGGGGAAGCATTGAGCAACTATAGACAGAAGAATAGAATGTGTAAAACGCAAATAAAAGAAGCAAAAATAGCAACAGAAAGAAGGATAGCCATAGAAAGTAAAACGAATCCCAAAATGTTCTTCACCTATATAAATAACAAAAGACTTAAAACCGAAAATGTTGGTCCCCTCAAAAATAATCTGGGTGTAATGGTGGAGGGGGAAGAGGAAAAGGCCAATCTACTAAATACATTCTTCTCTACTGTATTCACAGAGGAGAATCCCATAACAGACGACATGACTAGGGATAATGTTAATCCTCCCATAAATCTCACCTGCCTAACACAACAAAAAGTGGGGAGACGCCTTAAAAACATTAAAATCCATAAGTCACCGGGCCCAGAAGGTCCATCCTAGAGTTTTGCTAGAATTAAGTACTGTGTTGGACAGACCGTTATTCCTAATATTTAAAGATTCTATTACGACAGGGATTGTTCCACAGGACTGGCGCATAGCTAATGTGGTACCAATATTCAAGAAGGGGTCAAAGAGTGATCCTGGAAACTACAGGCCCGTAAGTCTAACATCTATAGTAGGTAAAGTATTTGAGGGGTTTGTAAGAGATGCTATACTGGAGTATCCTATGTAAGAGATTCTATACTGGAGTACCCTATGTAAGAGATGCTATACTGGAGTATCCTATGTAAGAGATGCTATACTGGAGTATCCTATGTAAGAGACGTATACTGGAGTATCTTAATGAAAATAATCTTATGACGCAGCACCAGCATGGATTTATGAGGGATCGGTCCTGTCAGACTAATCTGATCGGCTTCTATGAAGAGGTAAGTTATAGACTGGACCTGGGGGAGGCTGTGGATGTTGTGTATATAGACTGGACCTGGGGGAGGCTGTGGATGTTGTGTATCTGGGGGAGGCTGTGGATGTTGTGTATATAGACTGGACCTGGGGGAGGCTGTGGATGTTGTGTATATAGACTGGACCTGGGGGAGGCTGTGGATGTTGTGTATCTGGGGGAGGCTGTGGATGTTGTGTATATAGACTGGACCTGGGGGAGGCTGTGGATGTTGTGTATCTGGGGGAGGCTGTGGATGTTGTGTATATAGACTGGACCTGGGGGAGGCTGTGGATGTTGTGTATATAGACTGGACCTGGGGGAGGCTGTGGATGTTGTGTATCTGGGGGAGGCTGTGGATGTTGTGTATATAGACTGGACCTGGGGGAGGCTGTGGATGTTGTGTATCTGGGGGAGGCTGTGGATGTTGTGTATATAGACTGGACCTGGGGGAGGCTGTGGATGTTGTGTATATAGACTGGACCGGGGGGGGGGGCTGTGGATGTTGTGTATATAGACTGGACCTGGGGGAGGCTGTGGATGTTGTGTATATAGACTGGACCTGGGGGAGGCTGTGGATGTTGTGTATCTGGGGGAGGCTGTGGATGTTGTGTATATAGACTGGACCTGGGGGAGGCTGTGGATGTTGTGTATCTGGACTTTTCAAAGGCATTTGATACTGTGGCGCATGAAAGGTTGGTCTACAAAATGAGGATGCTGGGACTCGGGGAAAACGTATGCAAATGGGTAAGTAACTGGTTGTGTGATAGAAAACAGAGGGTGGTCATTGATGGAACATATTCAGATTGGGTTTTAGTTACTAGTGGGGTACCTCAGGGGTCAGTGTTGGGTCCACTTCTTTTTAATATTTTTATTAATGATCTTGTAGAGGGGCTACAGAGTAGAATCTCCATTTTTGCAGATGATACTAAACTGAGTAAAGTAATCAGTACAGAGGAGGATAATATCATATTACAGAGGGATTTGGAGAAGCTGGAGGCTTGGGCGGTGAAATGGCAAATGAAGTTTAATGTGGATAAATGTAAGGTTATGCACTTGGGCCATAGAAATAATAAGTACAGTTATGTGCTAAATAATAAAACACTGGGTAAAACTACTTCCGAAAAGGACCCGGGGGTATTGGTGGACAGTAAACTAAACTTTAGTGATCAGTGCCAGGCAGCAGCTGCCAAGGCTAATAAAATAATGGGGTGCATCAAAAGAGGTATAGATGCTAAGGATGAGAACATAGTTTTGCCTCTTTATAAATCACTGGTCAGACCACACATGGTATATACTGTGTACAGCACCGTGCACCGGTATATAAGAAGGACACAGCTGAACTGGAGCGGGTGCAGAGGAGGGCAACAAAGGTCATTAAGGGAATGGGTGGGTTACAGGACCAGGACAGCTTATCAAGCTTGGGGTTATTTACGCTAGAAAAAAGACGTCTTAGGGGCGATCTGATCACTATGTACAAATATATGAATGGACAGTACAGAGATCTTTGTAGTGGTCTCCTTACTCCTAGGTCTTTAACAATGACAAGGGGGCATCTTCTACGTCTAGAGGAAAGAAGATTTTATCACCAGCATCGACGCAGGTTCTTTAATGTACGAGCGGTAAGACTGTGGAACTCTCCGCCACATGATGTTGTCATGGCCGATTCATTAAATAAGTTCAAGGGAGGCCTGGATGCTTTTCTTTTTTTTTTTTATAAATTCTTTATTTAACATCCACATTTTCTAACCAAGGAAAGTTGAACAATCAGGGGCAAACACACCCCGAGCCAGAGAATTGCAAAGAAAATTTGGCAATGGGGATACATATAAAGGCACACAATAAAATAGTAAGGAAAAAATGAGCAGTCGTGTCATACCGGACTAAAAGTTGCGTTGTCTGCATGCTCCCCAAATTATTGTGACGGCCCGGTGGCTACCCCCCACCGTCAAACCCTTCGTCTTTTTCAGCTAATGAACCAGATAGAGGAACTCTCAGCATAAGACGCTGAGGTTCAGAGGGTAGAAAGACGGCAACAAAAGAACAAGAAAGTTAGGATACACAAAGGGGGTTAGAGGACGGGGGAAGGGGAAAAAGATCCGCAGGGGAGAACAAAGGAGGATCGAGGGGGCAGGTAGAAGAAGAGCGAGGGAAGCAACTAAACTGGAAAAGAGAAGGAAAAAAAAAGGGGAGGGGGGAGGAGGGGAAATGGGGAGGTGGGGGAAGGAGGGGGGAAGTAGGAATGGCAGAGAAGGTCTGAGGGCGATGACCAGGATTAGATGACCCAGTTACACAGGCGTGCGAACACTCGGGGTGACATCTAAGTCCCTCCGGCGCCCTGGGGGGGGGGTTCTGGGCACAGCAAGGCTGCGTATTCAGCCGTGTCCTGGAACTCATTCCAGGCTAGCCATGTACCTGTGAAACGAGCGTTCTGGTCGTGCAATACAGCAGTCAGGTCCTCCATTCTCATAAGTTCATTCACCTTAGTGACCCAGAGAGAAATAGGTGGTGGAACTGTGCGCTTCCAGTAGAGAGGGACGCATGAGCGAGCCGCCATCACCAGGAAGCGTAACAGGCGTAACCCTCGCACAATGTCTCCAGATACGTCTTAGAAGTAGAGAACTGTGCAGCCCCCTGTGAGTGTGCGCAGAAAATGTGTAAGTTGGTTAATACGCTATGCGCCTAGTGGTCTTGGGTCAGAAATGGCTTCTAGAGCCGCAGGAGTCAGCCATGCTGACTGGGATATGAAGTGGGAGGCCCTGAAGATGTTGGCACTCGCCCACGCTCTAAAGCCCGGGTCCGAAATCCCAGGTACAAAATCCGGATGGCCAATGATCGGTGACATGGGTGAGGTGAGTGGGAGCAAGCGGTCACGGACCAAAGCGTCGGCGCAGGCTAGGAGTGTCGGGCCTATCGTCGGGTGTGAGCGTAGGTCTGTCAGGGAGGGGCCAGGGAGCCAGGGTGTCTACACCAGTCCACAACCCGGGTGAGGACCGATGCCAGGTAATACAGGCGAATATCCACCGCCACCTCTGTCTTTTTTACGACACAGTAAAGCGCGTTTAACCCGTGCAGGTTTAGCGCCCCATAGGAATCTAGTCTGGGCAGAGGTCAAGGCTTTAAGAAACGATTTCGGGACACGAACCAGCAGGCATTGGAAGGCATACAGCAACTTTGGTAGAAGATTCATTTTGAATATGGCGCATCTGCCAAACCACGTGAACAATCCCTTGCTCCAGTTGGCGCAACAGGACTGAACCGTCACAAGAATAGGGGGAAAGTTAGCGGAAAAGAGCTCCTTCGGGTCAGCAGTGAGATTGATCCCTAGGTACTTGAGCACCTTGGAGGCCCAGCGGAATCTGAAGGAGGAGTGAAGTGACAACACCGTCTCAAGAGGCAATAATATATTGAGCGCCTCAAACTTTGCATAATTGATTTTAAAATTAGAGAGTGAGGCAAAGAGTTCCAACTCTCTCATAATGACTGGCAGAGTAACCTGAGGTGTGGTCACAAAGAAAAGTCATCCGCGTACGTGGCTACCTTGTGTATGGTGTTGCCCACTCGCAAACCCCCGATATCCGCAGTACCCCGCACAATTCTCAAGAAGGGCTCTAGCGTCAGCACAAAGATGAGGGGGGAAAGAGGGCATCCCTGTCTCGTGCCGTTGTAAATAGAGAAGCGGTCCGAGAGAGGAATCTGTCTATGCGGACGCTACCGCCGGGCGGGTGGTCGGGTGCTGGGGCGTCCCCACTGTCTTCTCCTTGCAGTTCGCCATCCGGACTGTGTTGCAACAGGCTTGTGGAAGGGTGGATCTACGCGAGGCGGCACGGAGCTCCGACAAGGTGTGTCCTCACGGATCCATAGCTAAGCCACGCCCCCCCCTTGATGCTTTTCTTGAACAATATAATATTACAAGTTATGGGCATTAGATTTCCGGTGATATGTTGGTCCGGGGATTGTTCTGGTTGCCATTGGAGTCGGGGGGGGGGGGGGAGTTTTTTCCCTGTGATGGGGCAATTGTCGTCTGCCTCATGGGGGTTTTGCCTTCCTGGATCAACACAGTCGGGTTTCCCTAGGTTGAACCTGATGGACTCTTGTCTTCTTTCAACCTTATTTACTATGTTACTGTGTATAGAGGAGCGCTCTCTCCTACTGTATATAGAGGAGCGCTCTCTCTTCTACTGTATATAGAGGAGCGCTCTCTCTCCTACTGTATATAGAGGAGCTCTCTCTCCTACTGTATATAGAGGAGCGCTCTCTCTTCTACAGTATATAGAGGAGCGCTCTCTCTCCTACTGTATATAGAGGAGCGCTCTCTCCTACTGTATATAGAGGGGCGCTCTCTCCTACTGTATATAGAGGAGCGCTCTCTCTCCTACTGTATATAGAGGAGCGCTCTCTCTTCTACAGTATATAGAGGAGCGCTCTCTCTTCTACTGTATATAGAGGAGCGCTCTCTCTTCTATTGTATATACAGAAGCGCTCTCTTCTACTGTATATAGAGGAGCGCTCTCTCTTCTATTGTATATAGAGAAGCGCTCTCTTCTACTGTATATAGAAGAGCGCTCTCTTCTACTGTATATAGAGGAGTGCTCTCTTCTACTGTATATAGAGGAGCGCTCTCTCCTACTGTATATAGAGGAGCGCTTTCTCTTCTACTGTATATAGAGGAGCGCTCTCTTTTCTACTGTATATAGAAGAGTGCTCTCTCTCCTACTGTATATAGAGGAGCGCTCTCTCTCCTACTGTATATAGAGGAGCGCTCTCTCTCCTACTGTATATAGAGGAGCGCTCTCTCTCCTACTGTATATAGAAGAGCGCTCTCTTCTACTGTATATAGAGGAGTGCTCTCTTCTACTGTATATAGAAGAGCGCTCTCTTCTACTGTATATAGAGGAGCGCTCTCTCCTACTGTATATAGAGGAGCGCTCTCTCCTACTGTATATAGAGGAGCGCTCTCTCTCTTCTACTGTATATAGAAGAGCGCTCTCTTCTACTGTATATAGAGGAGTGCTCTCTCCTACTGTATATAGAGGAGCGCTCTCTCCTACTGTATATAGAGGAGCGCTTTCTCTTCTACTGTATATAGAGGAGCTCTCTCTTTTCTACTGTATATAGAAGAGTGCTCTCTCTCCTACTGTATATAGAGGAGCGCTCTCTCTCCTACTGTATATAGAGGAGCGCTCTCTCTCCTACTGTATATAGAGGAGCGCTCTCTTCTACTGTATATAGAGGAGTGCTCTCTCCTACTGTATATAGAGGAGCGCTCTCTTCTACTGTATATAGAGAAGCGCTCTCTCCTACTGTTTATAGAGGAGCTCTCTCTTCTACTGTATATAGAAGAGCGCTCTCTCCTACTGTTTATAGAGGAGCGCTCTCTTCTACTGTATATAGAGGAGCGCTCTCTTCTACTGTATATAGAGGAGCTCTCTCTTCCACTGTATATAGAGGAGCACTCTCTCTTCTACTGTATATAGAGCGCTCTCTCCTACTGTATATAGAGGAGCGCTCTCTCCTACTGTATATAGAGGAGCGCTCTCTCTCCTACTGTATATAGAGGAGCGCTCTCTCCTACTGTATATAGAGGAGCGCTCTCTCTCCTACTGTATATAGAGGAGCGCTCTCTCTTCTACAGTATATAGAGGAGCGCTCTCTCTTCTACTGTATATAGAGGAGCGCTCTCTCTTCTATTGTATATAGAGAAGCGCTCTCTTCTACTGTATATAGAAGAGCGCTCTCTTCTACTGTATATAGAGGAGTGCTCTCTTCTACTGTATATAGAGGAGCGCTCTCTCCTACTGTATATAGAGGAGCACTCTCTCCTACTGTATATAGAGGAGCGCTTTCTCTTCTACTGTATATAGAGGAGCGCTCTCTTTTCTACTGTATATAGAAGAGCGCTCTCTTCTACTGTATATAGAGGAGTGCTCTCTTCTACTGTATATAGAAGAGCGCTCTCTTCTACTGTATATAGAGGAGCGCTCTCTCCTACTGTATATAGAGGAGCGCTCTCTCCTACTGTATATAGAGGAGCGCTCTCTCTCTTCTACTGTATATAGAAGAGCGCTCTCTTCTACTGTATATAGAGGAGTGCTCTCTCCTACTGTATATAGAGGAGCGCTCTCTCCTACTGTATATAGAGGAGCGCTTTCTCTTCTACTGTATATAGAGGAGCGCTCTCTTTTCTACTGTATATAGAAGAGTGCTCTCTCTCCTACTGTATATAGAGGAGCGCTCTCTCTCCTACTGTATATAGAGGAGCGCTCTCTCTCCTACTGTATATAGAGGAGCGCTCTCTTCTACTGTATATAGAGGAGTGCTCTCTCCTACTGTTTATAGAGGAGCGCTCTCTTCTACTGTATATAGAGGAGCGCTCTCTTCTACTGTATATAGAGGAGCGCTCTCTTCCACTGTATATAGAGGAGCACTCTCTCTTCTACTGTATATAGAGCGCTCTCTCCTACTGTATATAGAGGAGCGCTCTCTCCTACTGTATATAGAGGAGCGCTCTCTCTCCTACTGTATATAGAGGAGCGCTCTCTCCTACTGTATATAGAGGAGCGCTCTCTCTCCTACTGTATATAGAGGAGCGCTCTCTCTTCTACAGTATATAGAGGAGCGCTCTCTCTTCTACTGTATATAGAGGAGCGCTCTCTCTCCTACTGTATATAGAGGAGCGCTCTCTCTTCTACTGTATATAGAAGAGCGCTCTCTTCTACTGTATATAGAGGAGCACTCTCTCTTCTACTGTATATAGAGCGCTCTCTCCTACTGTATATAGAGGAGCGCTCTCTCCTACTGTATATAGAGGAGCGCTCTCTCTCCTACTGTATATAGAGGAGCGCTCTCTCCTACTGTATATAGAGGAGCGCTCTCTCTCCTACTGTATATAGAGGAGCGCTCTCTCTTCTACAGTATATAGAGGAGCGCTCTCTCTTCTACTGTATATAGAGGAGCGCTCTCTCTCCTACTGTATATAGAGGAGCGCTCTCTCTTCTACTGTATATAGAAGAGCGCTCTCTTCTACTGTATATAGAGGAGTGCTCTCTTCTACTGTATATAGAGGAGCGCTCTCTCCTACTGTATATAGAGGAGCACTCTCTCCTACTGTATATAGAGGAGCGCTCTCTTTTCTACTGTATATAGAAGAGCGCTCTCTCCTACTGTATATAGAGGAGCGCTCTCTCCTACTGTATATAGAGGAGCGCTCTCTCTCTTCTACTGTATATAGAAGAGCGCTCTCTTCTACTGTATATAGAGGAGTGCTCTCTCCTACTGTATATAGAGGAGCGCTCTCTCCTACTGTATATAGAGGAGCGCTTTCTCTTCTACTGTATATAGAGGAGCGCTCTCTCTCCTACTGTATATAGAGGAGCGCTCTCTCTCCTACTGTATATAGAGGAGCGCTCTCTTCTACTGTATATAGAGGAGTGCTCTCTCCTACTGTTTATAGAGGAGCGCTCTCTTCTACTGTATATAGAGGAGCGCTCTCTTCTACTGTATATAGAGGAGCGCTCTCTTCCACTGTATATAGAGGAGCACTCTCTCTTCTACTGTATATAGAGCGCTCTCTCCTACTGTATATAGAGGAGCGCTCTCTCTTCTACTGTATATAGAGGAGCGCTCTCTCCTACTGTATATAGAGGAGCGCTCTCTCCTACTGTATATAGAGGAGCGCTCTCTCCTACTGTATATAGAGGAGCTCTCTCTTCTACTGTATATAGAGGAGCTCTCTCTCCTACTGTATATAGAGGAGCGCTCTCCTACTGTATATAGAGGAGCGCTCTCTCTCCTACTGTATATAGAGGAGCGCTCTCTTCTACTGTATATAGAGGAGTGCTCTCTCCTACTGTTTATAGAGGAGCGCTCTCTTCTACTGTATATAGAGGAGCGCTCTCTCCTACTGTATATAGAGCGCTCTCTCCTACTGTATATAGAGGAGCGCTCTCTTCTACTGTATATAGAGGAGTGCTCTCTCCTACTGTTTATAGAGGAGCTCTCTCTTCTACTGTATATAGAGGAGCGCTCTCTCTTCTACTGTATATAGATGAGCACTCTCTCCTACTGTATATAGAGGAGCTCTCTCTTCTACTGTACATAGAGGAGCGCTCTCTCTTCTACTGTATATAGAGGAGCGCTCTCTCTTCTACTGTATATAGAGGAGCGCTCTCTCCTACTGTATATAGAGGAGCGCTCTCTTCTACTGTATATAGAGGAGCGCTCTCTCTCCTACTGTATATAGAGGAGCGCTCTCCTACTGTATATAGAGGAGCGCTCTCTCTCCTACTGTATATAGAGGGGCGCTCTCTCTCCTACTGTATATAGAGGAGCGCTCTCTCTTCTACTGTATATAGAGGAGCGCTCTCTCTTACTGTATATAGAGGAGCGCTCTCTCTCCTACTGTATATAGAGGAGCGCTCTCTCCTACTGTATATAGAGGAGCGCTCTCTCCTACTGTATATAGAGGAGCGCTCTCTCTTACTGTATATAGAGGAGCGCTCTCTCCTACTGTATATAGAGGAGCGCTCTCTCTCCTACTGTATATAGAGGAGCGCTCTCTCCTACTGTATATAGAGGAGCGCTCTCTTCTACTGTATATAGAGGAGTGCTCTCTCTCCTACTGTATATAGAGGAGCGCTCTCTCTTCTACAGTATATAGAGGAGCGCTCTCCTACTGTATATAGAGGAGCGCTCTCTCCTACTGTATATAGAGGAGCGCTCTCTCTCCTACTGTATATAGAGGAGCGCTCTCTCCTACTGTATATAGAGGAGCGCTCTCTCCTACTGTATATAGAGGAGCGCTCTCTCTTCTACTGTATATAGAGGAGCGCTCTCTCCTACTGTATATAGAGAAGCGCTCTCTCTTCTACTGTATATAGAGGAGTGCTCTCTCTTCTACTGTATATAGAGGAGTGCTCTCTCTTCTACTGTATATAGAGAAGCGCTCTCTCCTACTGTATATAGAGGAACACTCTCTACTACTGTATATAGAGGAGCGCTCTCTCTCCTACTGTATATAGAGGAGCGCTCTCTCCTACTGTATATAGAGGAGCGCTCTCTCCTACTGTATATAGAGGAGCGCTCTCTCCTACTGTATATAGAGGAGCGCTCTCTCCTACTGTATATAGAGGAGCGCTCTCTCCTACTGTATATAGAGGAGCGCTCTCTTCAGCATGGGCTGGGTTGTCTATTACATATTATCAGGGACACAAGGACACCGGAGCCGGGACAGTGGGTTCTCAGGGTCGGCTGGAAGGAATGTGTTGAGGACCCTCAAGGCCGCTGCCCCCCCCCCTTTCCTGCCCGTCTCTCTTTACTGTCACAGCTTCTCAATGAACTGAAGAAATAGGCGTCCAGGAGAGACGTAAAGGGTTAAGGGCACAACTACTGCTGATCCAGAAAGAGTGCCGCCACACCAGACAGTATGTAACAGTAACAGCATGGCTGCGCACTGGTGTGTCAATAAAATTCCACTTATTGCTTTGGAAGTGCTGTCTCTCAACGTTCTTTTAGCATGGCTGCATAGATATAAACTGCAGAATAGTGAGCGCAGCTCTGGAGGATGAGACATGATGTAACAGCAGAATAGTGAGCGCAGCTCTGGAGGATGAGACATGATGTAACAGCAGAATAGTGAGCGCAGCTCTGGAGGATGAGACGTGATGTAACAGCAGAATAGTGAGTGCAGCTCTGGAGGATGAGACATGATGTAACAGCAGAATAGTGAGCGCAGCTCTGGAGGATGAGACATGATGTAACAGCAGAATAGTGAGCGCAGCTCTGGAGGATGAGACATGATGTAACAGCAGAATAGTGAGTGCAGCTCTGGAGGATGAGACAGGATGTAACAGCAGAATAGTGAGTGCAGCTCTGGAGGTGACAGAAGGATAATATGTGATGTAACAGTACAATAGTGAGTGCAGCTGTGGAGGATAGGGCATGATGTAAGCAGAATAGTGAGTGCAGCTGTGGAGGATGAGACACGATGTAACAGCAGAATACTGAGTGCAGCTCTGGAGGATGAGACATGATGTAACAGCAGAATAGTGAGTGCAGCTCTGGAGGATGAGACATGATGTAACAGCAGAATAGTGAGTGCAGCTCTGGAGGATGAGACAGGATGTAACAGCAGAATAGTGAGTACAGCTCTGGAGGTGACAGAAGGATAATATGTGATGTAACAGTACAATAGTGAGTGCAGCTGTGGAGGATGAGACATGATGTAACAGCAGAATACTGAGTGCAGCTCTGGAGGATGAGGCATGATGTAAGAGCAGAATAGTGAGTGCAGCTGTGGATAGTAAGACATGATGTAACAGCAGAATAGTGAGTGCAGCTCTGGAGGATGAGACATGGTGTAACAGCAGAATAGTGAGTGCAGCTCTGGATGATGAGACATGATGTAACAGCAGAATAGTGAGTGCAGCTCTGGAGGATGAGACATGATGTAACAGCAGAATAGTGAGTGCAGCTCTGGAGGATGAGACATGATGTAACAGCAGAATAGTGAGTGCAGCTCTGGAGGTGATGAGACATGGTGTAACAGAAGAATAGTGAGTGCAGCTCTGGAGGATGAGACATGATGTAACAGCAGAATAGTGAGTGCAGCTCTGGAGGATGAGACATGATGTAACAGCAGAATAGTGAGTGCAGCTCTGGAGGTGATGAGACATGGTGTAACAGAAGAATAGTGAGTGCAGCTCTGGAGGATGTAACAGCAGAATAGTGAGTGCAGCTCTGGATATTCTGAGCCCCCCATGTATACATCCCCTAGAACTCCTATTGATATACCCCTCTGAGCAGATATAGTTGCATCAGGGCTGGGTGGTGAGTGGATTTGCCCTTTAAGTTGTCTTGTACCCGTGAGAATTTATGTGGGTGACCTTGGCTGGCATCAGTCTGGCAGGAACCTTGGACATAGATCAGTGCCACATCCTGGTGATGGCATTGCCTTGAGATCTGATGACTATACACAACGGGGGAGGGTGGTGCCAGCTCAAGGCCATCACATTCTTCATTATGGATACAAGCGGCGGCTCCCCTCAGCGTCTATCACTGGCAGCAATCACCCCCAGCCTCATATCATAGCAAGTCCATATACTTGGAGGGCACACTATGGCTGGCACTGTATGGAGGGCACACTATGGCTGGCACTGTATGAGGGCACACTATGGCTGGCACTGTAAGGGGGGCACACTATGGCTGGCACTGTATGGAGGGCACACTATGGCTGGCACTGTATGGAGGGCACACTATGGTTGGCACTGTATGGAGGGCACACTATGGCTGGCACTGTATGGAGGGCAGACTGTGGCTGGCACTGTATGGAGGGCACACTATGGCTGGCACTCTATGGGGGCACACTATGGCTGGCACTGTAAGGGGGGCACACTATGGCTGGCACTGTATGGAGGGCACACTATGGCTGGCACTGTATGGAGGGCACACTATGGTTGGCACTGTATGGAGGGCACACTATGGCTGGCACTGTATGGAGGGCAGACTATGGCTGGCACTGTATGGAGGGCAGACTGTGGCTGGCACTGTATGGAGGGCACACTATGGCTGGCACTCTATGGGGGCACACTATGGCTGGCACTGTATGGGGGCACACTACGGATGGCACTGTATGGAGGGCACACTATGGCTGGCATTGTATGGAGGGCACACTATGGAGGGAACACTATGGCTGGCACTGTATGGGGCACACTACTTCTGGCACTGTATGGAGTGCACAATATGGCTGGCACTGTATGGGGGTACACTATGGCTGGCACTGTATGGAGGGCACACTATGGCTGGCACTGTATGGAGGGCACACTATGGTTGGCACTGCATGGAGGGCACACTATGGCTGGCATTGTATGGGGGCACACTATGGCTGGCACTGTATGGGGGGCACAGTATGGCTGGCACTGTATGGGGGCACTGCATGGGGGCACAAGATGACTGGAACTGTTTGGGGGTACACTATAGCTGGCACTGTAAGGAGGGCACTGCATGGGGGCACAGGATGACTGGCACTGTTTGGGGGCACACTATGGCTGGCACTGTATGGGGGGCACAGTATGGCTGGCACTGTATTGAGGCCATACTATGGCTGGCACTGTATGGGGGTGGGTACACTATGGCTGGCACTGTATGGGGGTGGGTACACTATGGCTGGCACTGTATGGGGGGCATAGTATGGAGGGCACTGCGTGGGGACACAGTATGACTGGCACTGTTTAGGGGCACACTATGGCTGGCACTATATGGAGGACACACTATGGCTGTGGAGTCGGTAAGCTGCAGCTCCGACTCGGCCTCCTGCTCCTTGATAAATGGCCGGTCATATACCAGGGGAGTTATCTATCACACCGGCTCAGCAGCTTCTCCCTAATATCCTACATGATCCTGGGGCGACTTCTGAGGGAATATATACCGTATATACAGCAGCTTCTCCCTAATGTCCTACATGATCCTGGGGCGACTTCTGAGGGAATATATACTGTATATACAGCAGCTTCTCCCTAATGTCCTACATGATCCTGGGGCGACTTCTGAGGGAATATATACTGTATATACAGCAGCTTCTCCTGTGTGTGCAGCGGATGCAGCCAGTCTCCAGCCTCCATGTCCTGAACTACTCACAACCAGACTAGATGGAGCAGGGGGGCTTTTCCTGCTGACATCTTCTATGTTTCTGACTAATATTCACCAGACACACAGGAACACTGCTAACACTGCCCGATACCTGTAATATAGAGGTCAGCCATAGTGATAGAGAGAGGGGTCACACATAGTGATATAGAGAGGTCACACATAGTGATATAGAGAGGGGTCACACATAGTGATATAGAGAGGGGTCACATATAGTGATATAGAGGGGTCACACATAGTGATATAGAGAGGTCACACATAGTGATATAGAGAGGTCACACATAGTGATATAGAGAGGGGTCACACATAGTGATATAGAGAGGGGTCACACATAGTGATATAGAGGGGTCACACATAGTGATATAGAGAGGTCACACATAGTGATATAGAGGGGTCACACATAGTGATATACAGGGGTCACACATAGTGATATAGAGAGGGGTCACACATAGTGATATAGAGAGGGGTCACACATAGTGATATAGAGAGGGGTCACACATAGTGATATAGAGAGGGGTCACACATAGTGATATAGAGAGGGGTCACACATAGTGATATAGAGAGGGGTCACACATAGTGATATAGAGAGGGGTCACATATAGTGATATAGAGAGGTCACACATAGTGATATAGAGAGGGGTCACACATAGTGATATAGAGGGGTCACACATAGTGATATAGAGGGGTCACATATAGTGATATAGAGGGGTCACACAGTGATATAGAGAGGGGTCACACACAGTGATATAGAGAGGGGTCACACATAGTGATATAGAGGGGTCACACATAGTGATATAGAGAGGGGGGTCACACATAGTGATATAGAGAGGGGTCACACATAGTGATATAGAGGGGTCACACATAGTGATATAGAGAGGGGTCACACATAGTGATATAGAGAGAGGTCACACAGTGATATAGAGAGGGGTCACACACAGTGATATAGAGAGGGGTCACACAGTGATATAGAGAGGGGTCACACATAGTGATATAGAGAGGGGTCACATATAGTGATATAGAGGGGTCACACATAGTGATATAGAGAGGTCACACATAGTGATATAGAGAGGGGTCACACATAGTGATATAGAGAGGGGTCACACATAGTGATATAGAGGGGTCACACATAGTGATATAGAGAGGGGTCACACATAGTGATATAGAGAGGGGTCACACATAGTGATATAGAGAGAGGTCACACATAGTGATATAGAGGGGTCACACATAGTGATATAGAGAGGTCACACATAGTGATATAGAGAGGTCACACATAGTGATATAGAGGGGTCACACATAGTGATATAGAGGGGTCACACATAGTGACAGAGAGGGGTCACACATAGTGATATAGAGAGAGGGATCACATATAGTGATATAGAGAGGGGGTCACACATAGTGATATAGAGGGGTCACACATAGTGATATAGAGAGGGGTCACACATAGTGATATAGAGGGGTCACACATAGTGATATAGAGAGGGGTCACACATAGTGATATAGAGAGGGGTCACACATAGTGATATAGAGGGGTCACACAGTGATATACAGGGGGTCACACACAGTGATATAGAAAGGTCACACATAGTGATATAGAGAGGGGTCACACATAGTGATATAGAGAGGGGTCACATATAGTGATATAGAGAGGTCACACATAGTGATATAGAGAGGTCACACATAGTGATATAGAGAGGTCACACATAGTGATATAGAGGGGTCACACAGTGATATAGAGAGGGGTCACACATAGTGATATAGAGAGGGGTCACACATAGTGATATAGAGGGGTCACACAGTGATATAGAGAGGGGTCACACATAGTGATATAGAGAGGGGTCACACCTAGTGATATAGAGGGGTCACACATAGTGATATAGAGAGGGGTCACACATAGTGATATAGAGAGGGGTCACACATAGTGATATAGAGGGGGGTCACACATAGTGATATAGAGAGGTCACACATAGTGATATAGAGAGGTCACACATAGTGATATAGAGAGGGGTCACACAGTGATATAGAGAGGTCACACATAGTGATATAGGGAGGGGTCACACAGTGATATAGAGAGGGGTCACACAGTGATATAGAGAGGTCACACATAGTGATATAGAGAGGGGTCACACAGTGATATAGAGAGGTCACACATAGTGATATAGGGAGGGGTCACACATAGTGATATAGGGGGTCACATACTGTAGTGATATAGAGAGGGGTCACACATAGTGATATAGAGGTCACACATAGTGATATAGAGAGAGGGGTCACACATAGTGATATAGAGGGGTCACACATAGTGATATAGAGAGGGGTCACACATAGTGATATAGAGGGGTCACACATAGTGATATAGAGAGGGGTCAAACATAGTGATATAGAGAGGGGTCACACATAGTGATATAGAGAGGTCACACATAGTGATATAGAGAGAGGGATCACACATAGTGATATAGAGAGGGGTCACACATAGTGATATAGAGAGGGGTCACACATAGTGATATAGAGGGGGTCACACATAGTGATATAGAGAGGGGTCACACATAGTGATATAGAGAGGGGTCACACATAGTGATATAGAGGGGTCACACATAGTGATATAGAGGGGTCACACATAGTGATATAGAGAGGTCACACATAGTGATATAGAGGGGGTCACATATAGTGATATAGAGAGGTCACACATAGTGATATAGAGAGGTCACACATAGTGATATAGAGAGAGGTCACACATAGTGATATAGAGAGGAGTCACACATAGTGATATAGAGAGGGGGTCACACATAGTGATATAGAGGGGTCACACATAGTGATATAGAGAGGGGTCACACATAGTGATATAGAGAGGGGTCACACATAGTGATATAGAGAGAGGTCACACATAGTGATATAGAGAGAGGGATCACACATAGTGATATAGAGAGAGGTCACACATAGTGATATAGAGAGGAGTCACACATAGTGATATAGAGAGAGGGGTCACACATAGTGATATAGAGGGGTCACACACAGTGATATAGGGAGAGGTCACACATAGTGATATAGAGAGGTCACACATAGTGATATAGAGAGGGGGTCACACATAGTGATATAGAGAGGTCACACATAGTGATATAGAGAGGGGTCACACATAGTGATATAGAGAGGGGTCACACATAGTGATATAGAGAGGGGTCACACGTAGTGATATAGAGAGGGGTCACACATAGTGATATAGAGGGGTCACACAGTGATATAGAGAGGGGTCACACATAGTGATATAGAGAGAGGTCACACATAGTGATATAGAGAGGTCACACAGTGATATAGAGAGGGGTCACACATAGTGATATAGAGAGGGGTCACACATAGTGATATAGAGAGGGGTCACACATAGTGATATAGAGGGGTCACACATAGTGATATAGAGGGGTCACACATAGTGATATAGAAAGGGGGTCACACATAGTGATATAGAGAGGGGTCACACATAGTGATATAGAGAGGGGTCACACATAGTAATATAGAGAGGGGTCACACATAGTGATATAGAGGGGTCACACATAGTGATATAGAGGTCACACATAGTGATATAGAGAGGGGTCACACATAGTGATATATAGGGGTCACACATAGTGATATAGAGAGGGGTCACACACAGTGATATAGAGAGGGGTCACACATAGTGATATAGAGAGGGGTCACACATAGTGATATAGAGGGGTCACACATAGTGATATAGAGAGGTCACACATAGTGATATAGAGAGGGGGGGTCACACATAGTGATATAGAGGGGTCACACATAGTGATATAGAGGGGTCACACATAGTGATATAGAGAGGTCACACAGTGATATAGAGAGGGGTCACACAGTGATATAGAGAGGGGTCACACATAGTGATATAGAGGGGTCACACATAGTGATATAGAGGGGTCACAGTGATATAGAGAGGGGTCACACATAGTGATATAGAGAGGGGTCACACATAGTGATGTAGAGGGGTCACACATAGTGATATAGAGGGGTCACACATAGTGATATAGAGGGGGGTCACACATAGTGATATAGAGGGGTCAAACATAGTGATATAGAGAGGGGTCACACACAGTGATATAGAGAGGGGTCACACATAGTGATATAGAGGGGTCACACATAGTGATATAGAGGGGGGTCACACAGTGATATAGAGGGGTCACACAGTGATATAGAGGGGGGTCACACAGTGATATAGAGGGGTCACACATAGTGATATAGAGGGGTCACACAGTGATATAGAGAGGGGTCACACATAGTGATATAGAGGGGTCACACATAGTGATATAGAGGGGTCACAGTGATATAGAGAGGGGTCACACATAGTGATATAGAGAGGGGTCACACATAGTGATGTAGAGGGGTCACACATAGTGATATAGAGGGGTCACACATAGTGATATAGAGGGGGGTCACACATAGTGATATAGAGGGGTCAAACATAGTGATATAGAGAGGGGTCACACACAGTGATATAGAGAGGGGTCACACATAGTGATATAGAGGGGTCACACATAGTGATATAGAGGGGGGTCACACAGTGATATAGAGGGGTCACACATAGTGATATAGAGGGGGGTCACACAGTGATATAGAGGGGTCACACATAGTGATATAGAGGGGTCACACAGTGATATAGAGAGGGGTCACACATAGTGATATAGAGGGGTCACACAGTGATAGAGAGAGGTCACACATAGTGATATAGAGAGGGGTCACACATAGTGATATAGAGAGGGGTCACACAAAGTGATATAGAAAGGGGTCACACAAAGTGATATAGAAAGGGGTCACACATAGTGATATAGAGGGGTCACACATAGTGATATAGAGGGGTCACACATAGTGATATAGAGGGGTCACACATAGTGATATAGAGAGGGGTCACACATAGTGATATAGAGAGGGGTCACACAGTGATATAGAGGGGTCACACATAGTGATATAGAGAGAGGTCACACATAGTGATATAGAGAGAGGGGTCACACATAGTGATATAGAGAGGGGTCACACATAGTGATATAGAGAGGGGTCACACAGTGATATAGAGGGGTCACACATAGTGATATAGAGAGGGGTCACACATAGTGATATAGAGAGGGGTCACACATAGTGATATAGAGAGGGGTCACACATAGTGATATAGAGAGGGGTTTACACATAGTGATATAGAGAGGTCACACATAGTGATATAGAGAGAGGTCACACATAGTGATATAGAGAGGTGTCACACATAGTGATATAGAGAGAGGGGTCACACATAGTGATATAGAGAGGGGTCACACATAGTGATATAGAGAGGGGTCACACAGTGATATAGAGAGGGGTCACACATAGTGATATAGAGAGGTGTCACACATAGTGATATAGAGAGGGGTCACACATAGTGATATAGAGAGGGGTCACACATAGTGATATAGAGGGGTCACACAGTGATATAGAGGGGTCACACAGTGATATAGAGAGGGGTCACACATAGTGATATAGAGAGAGGGGTCACACATAGTGATATAGAGAGGGGTCACACATAGTGATATAGAGGGGGTCACACACAGTGATATAGAGAGGGGTCACACATAGTGATATAGAGGGGTCACACATAGTGATATAGAGAGGTCACACATAGTGATATAGAGAGGGCAGGGCCGGATTAAGGTTGGTGGAGGCCCTGGGCAAAAATTTTGTTGGGGGGCCCCCATTTTTTTTTTTTCAAATATAACCCATACCGTGCTCTAATTAGGTGGCTTCTTACTGTAGCACCTACCCCCCTCACTCCAGGCTGTGTGGCTCAGCATCCTCCTCTGTTCTGCATATGATGGTCACTACAGGCTGCAGTCCAGAGGATGCCAGGCCCTAGAGACAGGACGGGGAGGGGTGTATTCCCACTCGGGGTGTGTTCCCACTTTGTGTTTATGTTAATAATACATAATGCGAGAACACAGCCCGTCAGTACTTTCTGTGCTCTCTTGCCCCCTATGTTAGCCACCACAGCAGCATATGCAGATGTGAATCGCTGAAGGAACCTGGACTTGCAAGTCTAAGTCCCATCTTCAGTTCCCAACCACATGTACACTAGCTGAAGCAGTAAGGAGCAACCAGAAAGTACTTAAAGGCTGTGTAGAATATATAGCGAATA
Organism: Dendropsophus ebraccatus; assembly: GCF_027789765.1. NCBI lineage: Eukaryota > Metazoa > Chordata > Amphibia > Anura > Hylidae > Dendropsophus > Dendropsophus ebraccatus. Next base: position 96,905,338 of record NC_091464.1, read on the forward strand.
TGGTACATGTGAACGTACCCTAAGGATTAAAATACACAGCTGTGTGCAGCCCATGATATGGCATATATAGCCTGTGTGCAGCATATGATACATAGGATATACACCATATGCTGCACACAGGCTATATACCATCCACTGCTCTCAGGCTATATATCATATGCTGCACACAGACTATATACCATACACTGCTCTCAGGCTATATATCATATGCTGCACACAGGCTATATACCATACACTGCTCTCAGGCTATACTGTATATCATATGCTGCACACAGACTATATACAGTATATACCATATGCTGCACACAGACTATATGTCATATGCTGCACACAGAATATATACAGTATATACCATATGCTGCACACAGGCTATATACAGTATATACCATATGCTGCACACAGGCTATATACAGTATATACCATATGCTGCACACAGGCTATATATAGTATATACCATATGCTGCACACAGAATATATACAGTATATACCATATGCTGCACACAGACTATATACAGTATATACCATATGCTGCACACAGGCTGTATGTCATATGCTGCACACAGACTATATACAGTATATACCATATGCTGCACACAGGCTATATCTCATACACTGCTCTCAGACTATATATCATATGCTGCACACAGACTATATATCATCCACTGCTCTCAGGCTATACTGTATATCATACACTGCACACAGACTATATACAGTATATACCATATGCTGCACACAGACTATATACAGTATATACCATATGCTGCACACAGACTATATACAGTATATACCATATGCTGCACACAGGCTATATATCATATGCTGCACACAGACTATATACAGTATATACCACATGCTGCACACAGACTGTATACAGTACATACCATATGCTGCACACAGGCTATATACAGTATATACCACATGCTGCACACAGACTGTATACAGTACATACCATATGCTGCACACAGGCTATATACAGTACATACCATATGCTGCACACAGACTATATACAGTATATACCATATGCTGCACACAGGCTATATATCATACACTGCTCTCAGGCTATATATCATATGCTGCACACAGACTATATACCATACACTGCTCTCAGGCTATATATCATATGCTGCACACAGGCTATATACCATACACTGCTCTCAGGCTATACTGTATATCATATGCTGCACACAGACTATATACAGTATATACCATATGCTGCACACAGACTATATGTCATATGCTGCACACAGAATATATACAGTATATACCATATGCTGCACACAGACTATATACAGTATATACCATATGCTGCACACAGGCTATATACAGTATATACCATATGCTGCACACAGGCTATATACAGTATATACCATATGCTGCACACAGGCTATATATAGTATATACCATATGCTGCACACAGAATATATACAGTATATACCATATGCTGCACACAGACTATATACAGTATATACCATATGCTGCACACAGGCTGTATGTCATATGCTGCACACAGACTATATATAGTATATACCATATGCTGCACACAGGCTATATCTCATACACTGCTCTCAGGCTATATATCATATGCTGCACACAGACTATATATCATCCACTGCTCTCAGGCTATACTGTATATCATACACTGCACACAGACTATATACAGTATATACCATATGCTGCACACAGGCTATATATAGTATATACCATATGCTGCACACAGACTATATACAGTATATACCATATGCTGCACACAGACTATATACAGTATATACCATATGCTGCACACAGGCTGTATGTCATATGCTGCACACAGACTATATACAGTATATACCATATGCTGCACACAGGCTATATCTCATACACTGCTCTCAGACTATATATCATATGCTGCACACAGACTATATATCATCCACTGCTCTCAGGCTATACTGTATATCATATGCTGCACACAGACTATATACAGTATATACCATATGCTGCACACAGACTATATACAGTATATACCATATGCTGCACACAGGCTATATATCATATGCTGCACACAGACTATATACAGTATATACCACATGCTGCACACAGACTGTATACAGTACATACCATATGCTGCACACAGGCTATATACAGTATATACCACATGCTGCACACAGACTGTATACAGTACATACCATATGCTGCACACAGGCTATATACAGTACATACCATATGCTGCACACAGACTATATACAGTATATACCATATGCTGCACACAGACTATATACAGTATATACCATATGCTGCACACAGACTACAGAATTATTATCTCATGCAGTTTTGCCACAATTTCAGCTGATACAGTAAAACTCTGCTATTAAAAAGCAGCGTGTGTATTATAGCAAAGAGCAATATTTCCCTTTTCACTTCAGGGTTTCCTACCAAATAGTTTTCTACAAAAAAACGAAGAAAAAACATGTAATTCAGTGACTCACAGGTGACGTCTTCTTTAATCTCAGGTGTCACTTTCCTTTTCCTCTCCATCTGGCCTGGACCTCCAGGATGATTTCTTGCAGCTACAATTCTTCTCTTTACAACCTGAAAGACAAACATCTCAGGCTCCGCACATTTCCTTCAATTTCCTTCCCTTTTTTCTTAATGAGTGTGTGGGTTGTCCCCTGTATGTAGGACCCTCTGCTGTGCCCCCATATAGTAATAATGTGCCCTGTGCCCACATATAGTAATAATATCTCCTGTTGTGCCTCCGTATAGTAATAAAGTCCTCATGTTGTGCCCACCTATAGTAATATTTCCCCCTGCTGTGCCATCATATAGTAATAATGTCCAGCCCTGCTGTGCCCCCTGCTGTAATGTGCCCCCATAGTATATACCCCCTGCTCTAATGTGCCCCCATAGTATATACCACCTTCTCGAATGTGCCCCCATAGTATATGCCCCCTGCTCTGATATGCCCCCTGCTCTAATGTGCCTTGCTGGGAGGTATAATTTGGTTCCGATCAATTCTAGAGAACTGGCTCATATACCCCATTTTCCCCAGTGGCTTAAAATGTAACCTCTGTTATACAGTTATAAAATTGTAGAAACTAAATGTGAACAAGGTGCAATGTAAATGTCCCCATACAGACACTTACTTGTATAGCTGTCTCTTGTGCTCTGTATGCAGTGCATTATATTCACCCTTGCAACGTACAATTTATAGCGTGTCTACAAGCCCAGCGGGGCTCATTATGATGGAGACTACAACTTATACAAGAGTGGGGTAGGGGTTCCCCTGTATTCAGAATGCTGTTGAGTACTAGGCAATGTCCCGTTTGGGGTTATTGAATTTCGAGGGTCTGGGGGGCTGTTTGATTTGTATATGTTCACCAATAATAATGCCCCCAGAGGTGCCCCCCAAGAACTAATAATGCCCCCAGAGGTGCCCCCATATACTAATAATGCCCCCAGAGGTGCCCCCATACACTAATGCCCCCAGAGGTGCCCCCATACACTAATGCCCCCAGAGGTGCCCCCATGAGCTAATAATGCCCCCAGAGGTGCCCCCATATACTAATAATGCCCCCAGAGGTGCCCCCATACACTAATGCCCCCAGAGGTGCCCCCATGAGCTAATAATGCCCCCAGAGGTGCCCCCATATACTAATAATGCCCCCAGAGGTGCCCCCATATACTAATTATGCCCCCAGAGGTGCCCCCATATACTAATAATGCCCCCAGAGGTGCCCCCCATGAACTAATAATGCCCCCAGAGGTGCCCCCATATGCTAATAATGCCCCCAGAGGTGCCCCAATATACTAATAATGCCCCCAGAGGTGCCCCCATATACTAATAATGCCCCCAGAGGTGCCCCCATATGCTAATAATGCCCCCAGAGGTGCCCTCATATACTAATAATGCCCCCAGAGGTGCCCCCATATACTAATAATGCCCCAGAGGTGCCCCCATATGCTAATAATGCCCCCAGTGGTGCCCCCATATACTAATAATGCCCCCAGAGGTGCCCCCATACACTAATAATGCCCCCAGAGGTGCCCCCCATATACTAATAATGCCCCCAGAGGTGCCCCTAAAAAAACAAACATCCTACTCACCTAATCCGCGCTGTGCAGGCAGCAGCTCTTCCTCCTCTTCGGGCTCCATCTTGCGAGCCGCAGGGACGGGACTTCCGGCAGGCGTGATGACGTCACATGATCACGCCTGCCGGAGAGGTCACGGCCCGGCCTCCCACAGGCTGCTGGTATGAAGTGCCGGCAGCCAGGCCTGTATTTAGAGTTTATGCTGCCCTAGGCACTTTGCACGCTGAGGCGCCCCCCCCCCATTACTGTACATGCATGGTATATACCCTGGCACTTGGGTGTCGCTCTGCTTGATGCCCGCTGTTCTCATCAGACGTGATGGAGGAAGGAAGGAGGCCGGGGACGTCTTAGTTTGGGGGCCGCTTCTGCCCAGTGTCGGACTGGGGGACCTGGGGCCCACCAATATACAACCAGTGAGACACGACATGCTGACCCGCTCCTTTCCTGAATTCATCTGTATCTGTGACAAATCCCTACATTTATACAGCTTTCAGGGTATGCTGGGAGTTGTAGTCTCTGAGAGGACAACCCTGTAATAAATCACTGTGTGCAGAGGCTCCTGGTGGCTGCAATCTGTGGGTGACAACCATCAGCCCTGAAGGTCCAGCAATACATCTGTCTACACTGTACTACAACTCCCAGCATACTCTGAGGGCTGCAGACTGTCAGTACATGCTGGGAGTTGTAGTGCCTGCAGCTGTTGTAGTTGGGTCCTATACACTGGATGCTTTGTGGCATATAAGAATACAAAGATCTGTGGGGGCTCAGTGCAGGGAAGTGACCCCAGAACATCACTAATAGGGGATAGAACAAAAACATCTCCCCCTATCCCCTATTAGTGATGTTCTGGGGTCACTTCCCTGCACTGAGCCCCCACAGATCTTTGTATTCTTATATGCCACAAAGCATCCAGTGTATAGGACCCAACTACAACAGCTGCAGGCACTACAACTCCCAGCATGTACCGACAGTCTGCAGCCCTCAGCATATGCTGGGAGTTGTAGTGCCTGCGGCTGTTGTAGTTGGGTCCTAGTTTAAAAGTTTGCGCTAGTGTACTGTAGTGACCGCGGGGCTGTGTCAGTACACTACCGCAAACAATACACTGACCCATTTAGACCCCAATGGTACACAGGCTCTGCACACTATAGAAGTGATTACAGTGCAGTTACTAATGACTCACAGGTGACGTCTTCTCCGATTGCCGTCGCTTCTTGCTTTCTTCTCCATCTGGCGCAGCAATCAAGAAGACTTCTCCGACCACAACTAGTCTGCAAGCAGGCAGCTGGGGGTGACAGGGGAAGGGAGGCAGCTGGGGGGGCTGGGGAAGGGAGGCAGCTGGGGGGGGCTGGGGAAGGGAGGCAGCTGGGGGTGACTGGGGAAGGGAGGCAGCTCGGGGTGGCAGGGGAAGCCGCTAGGGTGAAGGGGAGAAGCTGGGGTGACAGGGGGAAGGAGAGCAGCTGGGGTGACGGGGAGGGGGAGCAGCTGGGGGTGGCAGGGGGAGAATCTGGGGAGGCAGAGGGAGCAGCTGGGGGCAGGGGGAGTAGATGGGGGCAGGAGGAGGAGCAGATGGGGGGCAGGGGGAGCAGCTGGGGTGAGAGGGGCAGGGGTAGTAGATGGGGGCAGGAGGAGCAGCTGGGGTGAGAGGGGCAGGGGGAGCAGCTGGGGGGGCAGAGGGAGCAATGTGGGGCAGAGGGATCAGCTCGGGGGCAGCAGCTGGGGTGGCAGGGGGAGTAGATGGGGGGCAGGAGGAGCAGCTGGGGTGGCAGGCAGGGGGAGCAGATAGGGGGCAGCTAGGGTGGCAGGGAGAAGATTGGGCAGCTGGGGTGGCAGGAGGAGATGATGGGGGACAGGCGGAGGAGCAGATGGGGCAGGGGGAGAAGATGGGGGGCAGGAGGAGCAGCTGGGGGGCAGGGAGAGCAGCTGGGGGTGCTGGTGGAGAGGCTAGGGGGTGCAGGAGGAGAGGCTGGGGGGTGCTGACAGAGAGGCTGGGGGGTGCTGACAGAGAGGCTGGGGGGTGCTGACAGAGAGGCTGGGGAGTGCTGACAGAGAGGCTGGGGGGGTGCTGACGGAAAGGCTGGGGGTGCAGGAGGATAGGCTAGGGGGAGAGGTTGTGGGGTGCAGGAGGAGAGGCTTTGGGGTGCAGGAGGAGAGGCTGTGGGGTGCAGGAGGAGAGGCTGGAGGAGAGGCTGGGGGTGCAGGAGAAGAGGCTGGGGGAGAGGCTGGGGGGTGCAGGAGAAGAGGCTGTGGGGTGCAGGTGGAGAGGCTGGAGGAGAGGCTGGGGGTGCAGGAGAAGAGGCTGGGGGAGAGGCTGGGGGGTGCAGGAGAAGAGGCTGTGGGAGAGGCTGTGGGGTGCAGGAGGAGAGGCTGAGGGGTGCAGGAGAAGAGGCTGGGTGAGGCTGTGGGGTGCAGGAGGAGAGGCTGGGGGGTGCAGGAGAAGAGGCTGGGGGAGAGGCTGTGGGGTGCAGGAGGAGAGGCTGGGGGGTGCAGGAGGAGAGGCTGGGGGGTGCAGGAGGAGAGGCTGGGGGAGAGGCTGGGGGGTGCAGGAGGAGAGGCTGGGGGTTGCAGGAGGAGAGACTGGGGGGTGCAGGAGGAGAGGCGGGGGGGGGTACAAGAGGAGAGGCTGGAGGGGGTACAGGAGGGGGGGTACAGGAGGGGGGGTACAGGAGGAGAGGCTGGAAGGGGGTACAGGAGGAGAGGCTGGAAGGGGGGTGCAGGAGGAGAGGCTGGGGGAGAGGCTGTGGGGTGCAGGGGGAGAGGCTGGGGGAGAGGCTGGGGGGTGCAGGAGAAGAGGCTGTGGGAGAGGCTGTGGGGTGCAGGAGGAGAGGCTGAGGGGTGCAGGAGAAGAGGCTGGGTGAGGCTGTGGGGTGCAGGAGGAGAGGCTGGGGGTGCAGGAGAAGAGGCTGGGGGAGAGGCTGTGGGGTGCAGGAGGAGAGGCTGGGGGTGCAGGAGGAGAGGCTGGGGGGTGCAGGAGGAGAGGCTGGGGGGTGCAGGAGGAGAGGCTGGGGGAGAGGCTGGGGGGTGCAGGAGGAGAGGCTGGGGGTTGCAGGAGGAGAGACTGGGGGGTGCAGGAGGAGAGGCGGGGGGTACAAGAGGAGAGGCTGGAGGGGGTACAGGAGGGGGGGTACAGGAGGGGGGGTACAGGAGGAGAGGCTGGAAGGGGGTACAGGAGGAGAGGCTGGAAGGGGGGTGCAGGAGGAGAGGCTGGGGGAGAGGCTGTGGGGTGCAGGGGGAGAGGCTGTGGGGTGCAGGGGGTGAGGCTGAGGGGTGCAGGAGGAGAGGCTGTGGGGTGCAGGAGGAGAGGCTGTGGGGTGCAGGAGGAGAGGCTGGGGGTGCAGGGGGTACAAGAGGAGAGGCTGGAGGGGGTACAGGAGGGGGGGTACAGGAGGAGAGGCTGGAGGGGGGGTACAGGAGGAGAGGCTGGAGGGGGGGTACAGGAGGAGAGGCTGGAGGGGGGGGTACAGGAGGAGAGGCTGGAGGGGGGGTGCAGGAGGAGAGGCTGGAGGGGGGGGGTACAGGAGGAGAGGCTGGAGGGGGGGTACAGGAGGAGAGGCTGGAAGGGGGGTACAGGAGGAGAGGCTGGAGGAGGGGTACAGGAGGAGAGGCAGGAGGGGGGGTACAGGAGGAGAGGCTGGAGGGGGGGTACAGGAGGAGAGGCTGGAGGGGGGGTACAGGAGGAGAGGCTGGAGGAGGGGTACAGGAGGAGAGGCTGGGGGAAGAGGGAGCGGCCGGGGGAGCAGAGGCAGGTGAGGCAGGCTTGGCAGGTCCCCCCTTCCCATGCAGCTTTGGTCCGGTGAGCTTCCGGCACACGCTGCCTCTATCACTGGCCGGAAGCTCACAGCTGCAGCCCCGCGGTCCAGGAACTTCTCTCCTGCTCGGCGCGATGACGTCACGTGCGCCGTTGCCGAGCAGGAGAGAAGGACCGCAGGGCTGCAGCTGTGAGCTTCCGGCCAGTGATAGAGGCAGCGTGTGCCGGAAGCTCACCGGACCGAAGCGGCACAACCCCCCCCCCCAGGTGGCAAGGGGGCCGTGCGGGCCCCCCTAGCGTAGCGGTCGGGGGGGCGGCTGCGGCCGGTGGGCCAGCCGGGCCCCCCCCATGTCTGTTAGGGTCCGGGCCCCATACGGCAGTACCGGTTGTACTGCCCTATCGGCGGCCCTGCCCAGGACCCAACTACAACAGCTGCAGGCACTACAACTCCCAGCATTTACTGACAGTCTGCAGCCCTCAGCATACGCTGGGAGTTGTAGTACCTGCAGCTCTTGTAGTTGGGTCCCAGTTTAAAAGTTTGCGCTAGTGTACTGTAGTGACGGCGGGGCTGTGTCAGTACACTACCGCAAACGATACACTAACCCATTTAGACCCCAATGGTACACAGCCTCTGCACACTATAGAAGTGATTATAGTGCAGTTACTAATGACTCACAGGTGACGTCTTCTCCTATATCCGTCGCTCACACTTCGCTTTCTTCTCCATCTGGAGCAGCCATCATAAAGACTTCTCCGACCACAACTCATCTGCAGGCGGGCAGCTGGGGGTGACTGGGGAAGGGAGGCAGCTGGGGGTGACTGGGGAAGGGAGGCAGCTGGGGGTGACTGGGGAAGGGAGGCAGCTGGAGGTGACTGGGGAAGGGAGGCAGCTGGAGGTAACTGGGGAAGGGAGGCAGCTGGGGGTGACTGGGGAAGGGAGGCAGCTGGGGGTGACTGGGGAAGGGAGGCAGCTGGGGGTGACTGGGGAAGGGAGGCAGGGATAGCAGCTGGGGCAACAGGGGGAGGGGAAGAAGCTGGGGGGCAGGGAGAGCAGCTGGGGCAACCGGGGGAGGAGGAGAACCTGGGGAACAGGGGGAGCAGCTGGGGTGACAGGGGGAGAAGATGGGAGGGCAGCTGGGGCGGCAGGGGGAGAAGATGGGAGGGCAGCTGGGGTTGCAGGGGGAGAAGATGGGGGGGCGGCTGGGGTTGCAGGGGGAGAAGATGGGGGGCAGCTGGGGTTGCAGGGGGAGAAGATGGGAGGGCGGCTGGGGTTGCAGGGGCAGAAGATCGGGGGGCTGGGGGAGAAGATCGGGGTAAGCTGGGGTGGCAGGGGGAGAGGATGGGTGGGGGCAGCTGAGGTGACAGGCAGGGAGGGAAGAGGGAGCGGTCGGGGGGCTGAGGGATCAGCTGGGTGGCAGGGGACCAGCCGGGGGTCCGGGGGATTAGCCGGCTGGCAGGGGGACCAGCCGGGGGTCCGGGGGATTAGCCGGCTGGCAGGGGGACCAGCCGGGGGATCAGCAGGGCGGCAGGTACAGAGGCAGGCTGAAAAGGTCTCCCCCATGCAGGGCCGGCGTGAGCTTCCGGTACAGACAGGCTGGAAGCTCACAGTGCAGCCCCGCGATGCCCGAACTTCTTCCCTGCTCAGCAGCGTGCGTGTGACGTCATCACGCCGCTGCCAAACAAGCAAACAAGAGAGAGGTTCGGGAATCGCGGGGCTGCACTGTGAGCTTCCGGCCTGTCTGTACCGGAAGCTCACGCCGGCCCTGCATGGGGGAGACCTTTCCAGCCTGCCTCTGTACCTGCCTGATCCCCCGGCCGACCCATCACTCGCCTGAGCCCCCCCCCCCCCCCCCAAAACCGCCCGGACGTGGACGTTAGCGCCGGGGCGGCGGAGGGGTTTAACAAAAAAAAATAAAAATATCTCCAGAACTCCCGTTCCGGGTTCCAGCTGGTGGGGGCCCCCTAGTGGTGGAGGCCCAGGGGCACGTGCCCCTTGTGCCCCCCCTTTAATCCGGCCGTGAGAGAGGGGGTCACACATAGTGATATAGAGGGGTCACACATAGTGATATAGAGAGGGGTCACACATAGTGATATAGAGAGGTCACACATAGTGATATAGAGGGGTCACACATAGTGATATAGAGAGGGGTCACACATAGTGATATAGAGAGGGGTCACACATAGTGATATAGAGGGGGTCACACATAGTGATATAGAGAGGGGTCACACATAGTGATATAGAGAGGGGTCACACATAGTGATATAGAGGGGTCACACATAGTGATATAGAGAGGGGTCACACATAGTGATATAGAGAGAGGTCACACATAGTGATATAGAGAGGGGTCACACATAGTGATATAGAGAGGTCACACATAGTGATATAGAGAGAGGGTCACACATAGTGATATAGAGAGGTCACACATAGTGATATAGAGAGGGGTCACACATAGTGATATAGAGAGGGGTCACACATAGTGATATAGAGGGGTCACACAGTGATATAGAGAGGGGTCACACATAGTGATATAGAGAGGGGTCACACATAGTGATATAGAGAGGGGTCACACATAGTGATATAGAGAGGGGTCACACATAGTGATATAGAGAGGGGTCACACATAGTGATATAGAGGGGTCACACATAGTGATATAGAGAGGGGTCACACATAGTGATATAGAGAGGGGTCACACATAGTGATATAGAGAGGGGTCACACATAGTGATATAGAGGGGGGTCACACATAGTCATATAGAGAGGGGTCACACATAGTGATATAGAGAGGTCACACATAGTGATATAGAGAGGGGTCACACATAGTGATATAGAGAGGGGTCACACATAGTGATATAGAGAGGGGTCACACATAGTGATATAGAGAGGGGTCACACATAGTGATATAGAGAGGGGTCACACATAGTGATATAGAGAGGGGTCACACATAGTGATATAGAGAGGGGTCACACATAGTGATATAGAGAGGGGTCACACATAGTGATATAGAGAGAGGGGCCACACATAGTGATATAGAGAGAGGGGCCACACATAGTGATATAGAGAGGGGTCACACATAGTGATATAGAGAGGGGTCACACATAGTGATATAGAGGGGTCACACAGTGATATAGAGGGGTCACACATAGTGATATAGAGAGGGGTCACACATAGTGATATAGAGAGAGGGGTCACACATAGTGATATAGAGGGGGGGGTCACACATAGTGATATAGAGGGGGGGTCACACATAGTGATATAGAGAGGGGTCACACATAGTGATAGACGGGGGTCACACATAGTGATATAGAGAGGGGTCACACATAGTGATATAGAGGGGGGGTCACACATAGTGATATAGAGAGGGGTCACACATAGTGATAGACGGGGGTCACACATAGTGATATAGAGAGGGGTCACACATAGTGATATAGAGAGGTCACACAGTGATATAGAGAGGTCACACAGTGATATAGAGAGGGGTCACACATAGTGATAGACGGGGGTCACACATAGTGATATAGAGAGGGGTCACACATAGTGATATAGAGAGGGGTCACACATAGTGATAGACGGGGGTCACACATAGTGATATAGAGAGGGGTCACACATAGTGATATAGAGAGGTCACACAGTGATATAGAGAGGTCACACGCGCGATATAGAGAGGGGCGCGCAATAGCACACACACAGCCTGCTGCAGCCATAGTGCACGCACACAGATACACACACACACACACACACACACACACACACACACACAGCTGCAGCCATAGCACACTGAAGAAAAACACACAATCTTCTCCCAGAGAGAAAACCCGGCACTGAGGACAGAGGTTACAGCTACACTACTTATGTCTCCTCCTCCTCTATATTACACAGGATATCTCCATATTACACTGCTGCTCATATACAGTCATCCAGCATCCAGGAAGAGACCAGCACAGATCTCCCTCCACACAATGGACTCTTCCAGCTCATAAACAAGCTGCCAAATAGTGACCAACAACCTCTCCCCGACCACCCTTATGTAATAGGGCCAGTGTCCTATTACTGATATGTTCCCCGACCACCCTTATGTAATAGGGCCAGTGTCCTATTACTGATATATCCCCCGATCACCCTTATGTAATAGGGCCAGTGTCCTATTACTGATATGTTCCCCGACCACCCTTATGTAATAGGGCCAGTGTCCTATTACTGATATATCCCCCGACCACCCTTATGTAATAGGGCCAGTGTCCTATTACTGATATATCCCCCGACCACCCTTATCTAATAGGGCCAGTGTCCTATTACTGATATATTCCCCGACCACCCTTATGTAATAGGGCCAGTGTCCTATAACTGATATATTCCCCGACCACCCTTATGTAATAGGGCCAGTGGTGTATTACTGATATATTCCCCGACCACCCTTATCTAATAGGGCCAGTGTCCTATTACTGATATATTCCCCGACCACCCTTATGTAAAAGGGCCAGTGTCCTATTACTGATATATTCCCCGACCACCCTTATGTAATAGGGCCAGTGTCCTATTACTGATATATTCCCTGACCACCCTTATGTAATAGGGCCAGTGTCCTATTACTGATATATTCCCCGACCACCCTTATGTAATAGGGCCAGTGTCCTATTACTGATATATTCCCCGACCACCCTTATGTAATAGGGCCAGTGTCCTATTACTGATATATTCCCCGACCACCCTTATGTAATACGGCCAGTGTCCTATTACTGATATATTCCCCGACCACCCTTATGTAATAGGGCCAGTGTCCTATTACTGATATATCCCCCGACCACCCTTATGTAATAGGGCCAATGTCCTATTACTGATATATTCCCCGACCACCCTTATCTAATAGGGCCAGTGTCCTATTACTGATATATTCCCCGACCACCCTTATCTAATAGGGCCAGTGTCCTATTACTGATATATTCCCTGACCACCCTTATGTAATAGGGCCAGTGTCCTATTACTGATATATTCCCCGACCACCCTTATGTAATAGGGCCAGTGTCCTATTACTGATATATCCCCCGACCACCCTTATGTGATAGAGCCAGTGTCCTATTACTGATATATTCCCCGACCACTCTTATGTGATAGAGCCAGTGTCCTATTACTGATATATTCCCCGACCACCCTTATCTAATAGGGCCAGTGTCCTATTACTGATATATTCCCTGACCACCCTTATGTAATAGGGCCAGTGTCCTATTACTGATATATTCCCCGACCACCCTTATGTAATAGGGCCAGTGTCCTATTACTGATATATTCCCCGACCACCCTTATGTAATACGGCCAGTGTCCTATTACTGATATATTCCCCGACCACCCTTATGTAATAGGGCCAGTGTCCTATTACTGATATATTCCCCGACCACCCTTATCTAATAGGGCCAGTGTCCTATTACTGATATATTCCCCGACCACCCTTATCTAATAGGGCCAGTGTCCTATTACTGATATATTCCCTGACCACCCTTATGTAATAGGGCCAGTGTCCTATTACTGATATATTCCCCGACCACCCTTATGTAATAGGGCCAGTGTCCTATTACTGATATATCCCCCGACCACCCTTATGTGATAGAGCCAGTGTCCTATTACTGATATATTCCCCGACCACTCTTATGTGATAGAGCCAGTGTCCTATTACTGATATATCCCCCGACCACCCTTATGTGATAGAGCCAGTGTCCTATTACTGATATATTCCCCGACCACCCTTATGTAATAGGGCCAGTGTCCTATTACTGATATATCCCCCGACCACCCTTATGTGATAGAGCCAGTGTCCTATTACTGATATATTCCCCGACCACCCTTATGTAATAGGGCCAATGTCCTATTACTGATATATTCCCCGACCACCCTTATGTAATAGGGCCAATGTCCTATTACTGATATATTCCCCGACCACCCTTATGTAATAGGGCCAATGTCCTATTACTGATATATTCCCCGACCACCCTTATGTAATAGGGCCAGTGTCCTATTACTGATATATTCCCCGACCACCCTTATCTAATAGGGCCAGTGTCCTATTACTGATATATTCCCCGACCACCCTTATGTGATAGAGCCAGTGTCCTATTACTGATATATCCCCCGACCAGCCTTATCTAATAGGGCCAGTGTCCTATTACTGATATATTCCCCGACCACCCTTATGTAATAGGGCCAGTGTCCTATTACTGATATATTCCCCGACCACCCTTATGTAATAGGGCCAGTGTCCTATTACTGATATATTCCCCGACCACCCTTATGTAATAGGGCCAGTGTCCTATTACTGATATATTCCCCGACCACCCTTATCTAATAGGGCCAGTGTCCTATTACTGATATATTCCCCGACCACCCTTATGTGATAGAGCCAGTGTCCTATTAGAATGTTGCTCATAATATATATCAATGAGCAAAACTTGTAAAATTGATATCAAAATTCAGTTCTAAATTGTTCTAAGATTTTTTTTAATAAAGCTGGAGTCGGTACATTTTTTCCAACTCCGACTCCACAGCCCTGGGGCACACTATGGTTGGCACTGTATGGGGGGCACTGTATGGCTGGCCCTGTATGGGGGCACAGTATGGCTGGCACTGTATGGGGGGCACTGTATGGCTGGCACTGTATGGAGGGCACAGTATGGAGGGCACTGCGTGGGGGCACAGTATGGAGGGCACTGTATGGGGGCACAGCATGGCTGGCACTATATTGAGGGCACACAATGGCTGGCACTATATTGAGGGCACACTATGGCTGGCACTGTATGGGGGCACACTATGGCTGGCACTGTATGGGGGCACACTACGGCTGGCACTGTATGGAGTGCACACTATGGTTGGCACTGTATGGGGGGCACACTATGGCTGGCACTGTATGGAGGGCACAGTATGGAGGGCACTGCGTGGGGGCACAGTATGGAGGGCACTGTATGGGGGCACAGCATGGCTGGCACTATATTGAGGGCACACAATGGCTGGCACTATATTGAGGGCACACTATGGCTGGCACTGTATGGGGGCACACTATGGCTGGCACTGTATGGGGGCACACTACGGCTGGCACTGTATGGAGTGCACACTATGGTTGGCACTGTATGGGGGCACACTATGGCTGGCACTGTATGGGGGCACACTACGGCTGGCACTGTATGGAGTGCACACTATGGTTGGCACTGTATGGGGGGCACACTATGGCTGGCACTGTATGGGGGGCACACTATGGCTGGCACTGTATGGAGGGCACACTATGGTTGGCACTGTATGAGGGCACACTATGGCTGGCACAGTATGGCTGGCACTATATGGAGGGCACACTATGGTTGGCATTATATAGAGTATATGATAGTATATGGACGCTGTATGGCTGTTTTAGATGTTATATGGATACTGTGATCACTATGGCTGTATATGATATTGCATGGACACTGTATGGCTGTATATGGTAGTATATGGATACTGTATGGTAGTATATGATATTATATGGATACTGTATGGCTGTATATGGTAGTATATGGATACTGTATGGTGGTATATGATATTATATGGACACTGTATGACAGTATATGATGTTATATGTCCATTGTATGGCAGTATATGATGTTGTATGGATACTATATGGTAGTATATAATCACTATGGCTGTATATGATAGTATATGAACACTGTATGGCAGTATATGATATTATATGGACACTGTATGGCAGTATATGATATTATATGGACACTGTATGGCAGTATATGATATTATATGGACACTGTATGGCAGTATATGATGTCAAATGCTCATTGTATGACAGACGTCATTTTAAAAGGAGCTGAAAAAACGTTGTGTGAACATAGCCTATGGCTGTATATGATAGCATATGGACTATGTATGGCAGTTTTACGCTATGTTCACACACGGTTTTTCAGCTCCGTTTAAAATGACATCCGTCATTTGGAGTCTAAAATACCGGACGTTATTTAGCAGCCTGGCCTCCCCTTAGTGCAGTGACGGGTGTCTGCACATTATACTAGTTTGGTTACTAATCGGCCGTTGGATGCGGCTTAATTGAAAAGTCCATTGTGTTTAATAGTAAAAACAGAAAGAACGGTGACAAAAGAAAAACTGTGTGTGACCAACTAATAAAAAAGTCCGCTGTTTGCAAAAGACGTCCGAAAATAATGAACATCTGTCTGGTCAGTCTGGTGCGGGCTTATGGTCTGGTCAGTACAGGTGCGGGGCGAGGTCTGGTCAGTACAGGTGCGGGGCGAGGTCTGGTCAGTACAGGTGCGGGGCGAGGTTTGGTCAGTACAGGTGAGGGGCCAGGTCTGGTCAGTACAGGGGCGGGCCGACGTCTGGTCAGTACAGGTGCGGGGCCAGGTCTGGTCAGTACAGGGGCGGGCCGACGTCTGGTCAGTACAGGTGCGGGGCCAGGTCTGGTCAGTACAGGGGCGGGCCGACGTCTGGTCAGTACAGGTGCGGGGCCAGGTCTGGTCAGTACAGGGGCGGGCCGACGTCTGGTCAGTACAGGGGCGGGCCGATGTCTGGTCAGTACAGGGGTGGGCCGACGTCTGGTCAGTGCAGGGGCGGGCAGACGTCTGGTCAGTACAGGGGCGGGCAGACGTCTGGTCAGTACCAGGGGAATATGCTTGCGCAATTTTTGCGACTTTTTACTCGCTCTGTATAGCGGTATATGATGTTATATGCACATTGTATGACGTTATATGATGTTACATAAACACTATGGCTGTATATGATGTTATATGCACATTGTATGACGTTATATGACAGTAAATGGGCACTGTATGACAGTATATGGACACTGTATATGACAGTATATGGACACTGTATGGCTGTATATGATATTATATGGATACTGTATGGCTGTATATGATATTATATGGATATGGTATGGCAGTATATGATATTATATGGATACTGTATGGCTGTATATGATATTATATGGATACGGTATGGCAGTATATGGATACTCTATGGCTGTATATGATATTATATGGATACTGTATGGCTGTATATGATATTATATGGATACGGTATGGCAGTATATGGATACTCTATGGCTGTATATGATATTATATGGATACTCTATGGCTGTATATGATATTATATGGATACGGTATGGCAGTATATGGATACTCTATGGCTGTATATGATATTATATGGATACTGTATGGCTGTATATGATATTATATGGATACGGTATGGCAGTATATGGATACTCTATGGCTGTATATGATATTATATGGATACTCTATGGCTGTATATGATATTATATGGATACGGTATGGCAGTATATGGATACTCTATGGCTGTATATGATATTATATGGATACTCTATGGCTGTATATGATATTATATGGATACGGTATGGCAGTATATGGATACTCTATGGCTGTATATGATATTATATGGATACTCTATGGCTGTATATGATATTTTATCGATACGGTATGGCATTATTACCTGTTTGTAGTTAGTAGCACAACGTGTTGGAACATGTATCCTGTTGGAGCTGGGTGTCTCCGGGGGGAGGGGACGGCCACAGTCAAGGATTCTGAGATCCCAACCTCCGGCATTAGTGAGGGGGAGTCTGCGGGGGGCGCTGTCATATAGCTCCACACCCCCCTCCCCATTGTTATATTTCGGACCCCCTCCATGTCCCTGTTCACACTCGTGCAGTCACCATGAGCGGAGCGTTGGCTGGGATCTCCTGCCTGGTGACCGGGGCCGGCGGCTTTGTAGGACACCGGATTTTGGAGATGTTACTGGAAGAAGAAGCTGATCTGAGGGAAGTGAGAGCTGCGGACAAGACCCTGAGCGGCCGCCTCCTCCACACCTGTGAGCGTAAGTCCCATCTGATAAAGGGGAACTCCTCCACCCAGGGGTGGGGTCAGGCCGTCTTAAAGGGGAGTTCTTTCTCAAGCATTTATGGCACATGGTTCCTAGTAAAAGCATGAGGGGCCCGTGGCCCCTGACTACAAAGGGAGCCATAAAGGTGAACATCTGCAGGAAGAGTCATTGCTCCTATTGTCGTATAGTAAGAGCCTCTCTGTTGCCCGTAGCAACCAATCACAGCTCAGCTTCCACTTTACCAGAGCAGTGTGAGAGCTGATCTGTGATTGGCTGTGAATGGTTGCTATGGGAGGTGTGATTGGTTGCCATGGGCAACAGAGAGGCCCTTACTATAGATAGCAATATAAGGCTCTGTTCACACGGAGCAAAACTGGCGGAATGGAAAAACGTCCATTCTTCAGTGCAGAGAGAGGAGGCGCGCGAGCCTCCCATAGACTGTCATTATGACACGGAGGCTTGCGAGATTCCACTGCAGAATTCCGTCAGTTTTGCTCTGTGTGAACAGAGCCTAAGTCTCAGTGTTTCTCAGTTTTCTCTGCTTGTTGTCAGAGAATAAGAGCATCATCCGGCCATTACACGTCAGGGGGTTTGTTACAATGTATCAGTGACATCATCCACAGCTCATATGATGTAATAGGAGGTTATATCAGTACTGGAGCGTTATAAGAGGAGCGGCTGATATCAGTCACATATGATGTAATAGGAGGATATATCAGTACTGGAGCGTTATAAGAGGAGCGGCTGATATCAGTCACATATGATGTAATAGGAGGTTATATCAGTACTGGAGCGTTATAAGAGTAGCGGCTGATATCAGTCACATATGATGTCTGGAGGATATATCAGTACTGGAGCGTTATAAGAGGAGCGGCTGATATCAGTCACATATGGTGTAATAGGAGGTTATATCAGTACTGGAGCGTTATAAGAGGAGCGGCTGATATCAGTCATATATGGTGTAATAGGAGGTTATATCAGAACTGGAGCGTTATAAGAGGAGCGGCTGATATCAGTCACATATGGTGTAATAGGAGGTTATATCAGTACTGGAGCGTTATAAGAGTAGTGGCTGATATCAGTCACATATGGTGTAATAGGAGGTTATATCAGTACTGGAGCGTTATAAGAGGAGCGGCTGATATCAGTCACATATGATGTAATGTCTCTGGAGGTTATATCAGTACTGGAGCGTTATAAGAGGTGCGGCTGATATCAGTCACATATGATGTCTGGAGGTTATATCAGTACTGGAGCGTTATAAGAGGAGCGGCTGATATCAGTCACATATGATGTAATAGGAGGTTATATCAGTACTGGAGCGTTATAAGAGTAGCGGCTGATATCAGTCACATATGGTGTAATAGGAGGTTATATCAGTGCTGGAGCGTTATAAGAGGAGCGGCTGATATCAGTCACATATGATGTAATAGGAGGTTATATCAGTACTGGAGCATTATAAGAGGAGCGGCTGATATCAGTCACATATGGTGTAATAGGAGGTTATACCAGTACTGGAGCGTTATAAGAGGAGCGGCTGATATCAGTCACATATGGTGTAATAGGAGGTTATATCAGTACTGGAGCGTTATAAGAGGAGCGGCTGATATCAGTCACATAGGATGTAATGTCTCTGGAGGTTATATATGTGCAGTGACCTGGGGTAGCTCGATGTTGTGTCCTGCTGAGGCTCCTGTCACGGTGGCCGGGAGAGGTAGCGCCCTCCCCTGGATGTACTGACGTGGTGCAGGAGTGAGAGGAGCCACAGAGTCCAGCAATTAAACTGAACCAGTTGTAAACTTTACTGTTGAGAATCTGCTTAAAGTGACAGTACACAATAACAGTCTCCTTTACTAAAGGAGCAATACTCAGATAATATGTGGGACCCCTTGAGCTGGGTAACCGTAGAAATACTTTATATATTTGACTTCTGCCAACCACTGACTGTGGGCACGGAGTGACACTAATCAGAAATGTAGGCCCCCACCTTGTGGGTAGAGCTGGCCATTGGGGTGACCCCTAAGGAAACCAAGCGAGAGGCTTCCAATAAACTTGAGGTTCCCACACATTTTTAACCCCTTAACGACCCATGCTTTCTGCAGCCCAGGACCGCAGCATTTAAAAGCCATGCAGAGTGCCATCCCTGGTGTCTAGTGGTGGGATCTCCACATCAGCGTCGGACTGACACTGATCCCGGCTCGGCAATCCATGCATCTGGTCTGCTGCAGACCAGAGCAATATAGCACCGATCTGATGGATCGGTGCTGTATTAAGTATACTACACTGATCCAGGGGCGGTCTTGGCATTTCTGGGGCCCCAAGCGAAGTCATGTCTGGGGCCCCCCCATGCCCCCCCCTCGACATGCGCTCCCCCCCCCCCCCCAGTAGTCCTCTTATAACCCTCCTACCACCATACAGAGATTACATATCACCTCAAAACTGCTCTGAACAAATCAGGAAGATATTACCAGTGATGCCATAACATAATACTGACACACCATGACCCCTATCACTACAGACCCTATAACAGAGTGCAGTTACATCCAGTGACTTACAGGGGGCGTCTTCTCTGATCAGCGTCTTTTACTTCTTTTTCTTTCTCTCTCCATCCAGCCTGGGCCACCTTGAAGTCTTCTCCCGGCTGGTAATCTTCCCTCCAGAATCTGTCAGAGAAATATTTTAGGCTCCAACACATCCAGTAGTTAGGTCCCCTCTACGTCTATATAGTAGTTGCGCCCCTCTGTGCCCCCACAGATTAAAGGTGTCCCTGTGCTCCCACTTAATAATTAGGTATGTTCTGTGCCCCAGTATAGTAGTGAGGCATATAGGCACTTCTGTGCAGTCCCAATGTAATTAAGTCCGCTGTGTGCTGCCCCCAGTTATATAGACCCCTTGTGCGCTGCCGACAGTAGTAAATACCACTTGTGTGCTGCCCCCAGTAGTATATACCTCTTGTGTGCTGTCCTCAGTAGTATATAGACCCCCTTGTGTGCTCCCGCAGTTATATATAGACCTGTGTGATCCCCCAGTTATACATAGCCCCCCTGTGTGCTCCCCCAGTATACTATATAGACCCCCTGTGTGCTCCCCCAGTATACTATATAGACCCCCTGTGTGCTGCTCCCAGTCGTATATACCCCGTGTGCTCCCCCCAGTTGTATATACCCCCCGTATGCTGCCCTCAGTTGTATATACCCCCTGTGTGCTGCCCCCAGTTTTATATACCCCCTGTGTGCTCCCCCACTTGTATATAGCCTCCCTGTGAGCTCCCCCACTTGTATATAGCCCCCCTGTGTGCTCCCTCCTTATATAGCCCCCCTGTGAGCTCCCCCACTTGTATATAGCCCCCTGTGAGCTCCCCCACTTGTATATAGCCCCCTGTGTGCTCCCGTTTATATAGCCCCCCTGTGCGCTCCCCCCGTTTATATAGCCCCTGTGCGCTCCCCCACTTGTATAGAGCCCCCCTGTGTGCTCCCCTGTTTATATAGCCCCCCCTGTGCGCTCCCCCGTTTATATAGACCCCCACTGTGTGCTCCCCCCGTTTATATAGCCCCCCTGTGCGCTCCCCCATTTATATAGCCCCCCTGTGCGCTCCCCCCGTTTATATAGCCCCCCTGTGCGCTCCCCCCGTTTATATAGCCCCCCTGTGCGCTCCCCCCATTTATATAGCCCCCGTGCGCTCCCCCACTTGTATAGAGCCCCCCTGTGTGCTCCCCTGTTTATATAGCCCCCCTGTGCGCTCCCCCGTTTATATAGACCCCCACTGTGTGCTCCCCCCGTTTATATAGCCCCCCTGTGCGCTCCCCCATTTATATAGCCCCCCTGTGCGCCCCCCCCCCGTTTATATAGCCCCCCTGTGCGCTCCCCCCGTTTATATAGCCCCCCTTGTGCGCTCCCCCCGTTTATATAGCCCCCTGTGCGCTCCCCCCGTTTATATATATAGCCCCCCTGTGCGCTCCTCCCGTTTTATATAGGCCCCCACTGTGTGCTCTACCTCCTATATAGTATATAACACAAAAAAAAAAAACAAAAAAACATTTTTACTCACCTGGGACCGACATCTCCTCTTCTCTTCTCGTCTCTTCTCTTCCCTCTTGTGGCCGTGGGAAGTGTTTCCCCTGCGGTCACAAGAGGCCGCTCTACCGTTGTCATGGCACTGGCGCTACAGTGACGCCTCGAGCGCTGCCACCAGAGACACAGAGCGGCCTCTTGTGACCGCAGGGAAAACACTTCCTGCGGCCACAAGAGTGACTGACAGGGAGGGAGCCAATGGCTCCTGCCCTGTCAGTGCCGCTGCTGCCTGTAACTATGTGCGCTCGTTACGAGCGCACATAGTTAGCCGCAGCGGTCTTGGGCACCAGAGCGGGGCCCCCCTGGATGTCGGGGGCCCCACGCAATTGCGTGGGATGCTTGGTGCCCAAGACCGCTACTGCACTGATCTCTATGGGAGATCAGTGTAGTTGTATTAGAAGTCCCTCAGGGGAAATAATCATAACCCCAGGAGGCTTCTAATTAATGTGTATGGTAAAAAAAAAAGTGTTTTTATTAATAAAAAAAAATCCCCTCCCCTAATAAAAGTCAGAATCACCCCCCTTTTCCCATTTAATAAATAAAAAAAAAAACATGTTTGGTATCACCGTGTGCATAATCACCCGAGCTATTAAATGATCACATTCCTGATCTCGAACGGTAAACGGCGTAAGTGCAAACAAATTCCAAACTGCAAAATTGAACATGTTTGGTTGAATCAAATCCAGAAAAATTGTAATAAAAAGTGATCAAAAAGTGGCATATAAGCAATCAGGGTACCGAGAGAAAGCACAGATGATGGCGCAAAAAATGACACTTCACACAGCCCCATAGACCAAAGGATAAAAGCGCTATAAGCCTGGGAATAGAGCAATATTAAGGAACAGGAAGTTATTAAGGAAGTTTTTTTTAAAGATTGAAATTTTTTAAAAGCCTTCAAATAAAATAAAGGTTATGTCAGGACATGGAGGTACGGACAGGACTGAACCCACCCACTGTCCCTACCTACTTGGCTCAGTCGGCCCTAGGCAGCCGCGGACAACCACGAAGACGTTCTCTATGCTGAGTATGTGGAACACAACACGAGACAAACAGACAAACACAATAAGGGATGGTAAATAAGCCCGGTCAGAACCAAACGGGTAGCGCAGTGCAAAATCAGTAAACAATCGGATAGTCAAAGGTCAGGCGGGAGGTCAGATAACAAGTCGAGCAAGCAAAGGGGTTAGGAGGGGGAACGCAGGAACAGGCAGAGGGAAAGCTGGGACCAGGGAATTAACCTAATAGCCAGCGATCAGTAAATGACCGCTGGCCCTTTAAATACAGGAGCAGGAGCCAGGATCAGAACATCATTGGTCCTGATCACAATCAGCTGTAGCACTGCAGGGCGAGTGGCAGAGATGTCTGACACTCACTCTGAGTGCCAAACACCTCTCAGCTGAGCGGCCGAGTGAGCGCAGCAACCGTGACTTCACTCTGGAGGACGTCGGGAGGCGGCACCGCGGCCTGGAGGCTGAGAGCGGTGCTGGATCCCAGTCAGGTAAGTTCCTGACAGGTTACACAAGTTACATATCGTTGTAATCGTAACATCATGAGGAAAATGTGTAACATGTCAGTTTTACCATAGGGTGAACGGCGTAAACACCCCCCCACCCCCCCAAAAAAATTGCGTTTTATTTTCAATTGCACCACACAAATAATTTTTTCTGGTTTTGCAACGTACTTTATGCAAAAATTAAGCAAAAAATAAGGGCTCATGTGGGTCTGTAGGTGAAAAAATACAAGCGCACAACTGAAAATTGGCCCGGTCCTTAAGGGGTTAAAGTTCAAAATCCTGTTTGTGAGACACCACACAAAGAAGTGCAGTAACCTGGGGATACACATAGCTGGGTGCTAGCGGGGCGATAGGTGTTTGTGTACTGACTAGGAACTGGTCAATGGTAGCGCCCACCCCCGGTATACTGACACTGGTAATGGTCAGAGATAGCGCCCAGCCCCGGTATACCAACACTGGTAATGGTCTGAGATAGCGCCCACCCCCGGTATTCTGACACTGGTAATGGTCAGAGATAGCGCCCAGCCCCAGTATACCAACACTGGTAATGGTCTGAGATAGCGCCCACCCCCGGTATACTGACACTGGTAGTGGTCAGTGGTAGCGCCCACCCCCGGTATACTGACACTGGTAGTGGTCAGAGATAGCGCCCACCCCCGGTATACTGACACTGGTAGTGGGCAATGGTAGCGCCCACCCCCGGTATACTGACACTGGTAGTGGTCAGAGATAGCGCCCACCCCCGGTATACTGACACTGGTAGTGGTCAGTGGTAGCGCCCAGCCCCGGTATACTGACACTGGTAGTGGGCAATGGTAGCGCCCACCCCCGGTATACTGACACTGGTAGTGGTCAGAGATAGCGCCCACCCCCGGTATACTGACACTGGTAGTGGGCAATGGTAGCGCCCACCCCCGGTATACTGACACTGGTAGTGGTCAGTGGTAGCGCCCACCCCCGGTATACTGACACTGGTAGTGGTCAGTGGTAGCGCCCACCTCACCACTCCTGCACACCTAGTTTTATTACATTTGAGTTTCTCTTAGAATGAATTCCTGTACCTCTTTTTTTCCTGTGTTTTCTGCCATATCGACCTATAGAAGCTCAGGGATTGTTACAAGCAAGACAAGTCTATGGATGGGGGAGGAGGGAGATGGGAGGGGGAGTGCCTGGGTACAGCTGAGAGATGTCACCTGTCCGCAGGATAGACCGCTCTCCATAGTGTCGTCACGGCTTCTATGCTGCTGCACTCAGAGACAGTGCAGGATCTCCTCCTCTGTGTACAGAGCCCGAGACATTACAACTCACTGTATAATCAATATAAAATGACTAGATAGAACGCTGCTGCTCATACAGACAAGGCAGCGTATCCTGATAATGCGTATATCTAATTAAAATATATATAAATATATATAGAGAGAGTCTGCTCAGCTGCCCACATTGTATCTCTGTATTCATCAGGGTTCCAGAGTAAGATCCAGGTGAAGGTTCTAGAAGGAGATGTCCAGGATCCAGAATTCCTACACAGATCCTGCCAGGGGGTCGACCTGGTGATCCACACAGCAGCCATCATAGACGTCACCGGCCAGACCAGCAAGGAGACGCTCATGTCCATCAACGTCCATGGTGAGAGGCCGATACAGTATCATATGGGTGTGATATAGTAGCAATGGTTTACCTACCTATCTTCGAGTCGATAGGCAGCACAGATGGCTCTTCCCAGATAGGACCGCCACCTAGAATTAATTCCTTACATAATAAACAATATGCAACAGCAGAGAGGGGGATGTAGCTGCCCCTTTAAGTAGGACCAGCTGGTGTAATAAATCAACCAAATCTAATGAAAGGAAAATATGTCATTTCGAGGAATTGTCGTCTGTAAACAATTTCTACTTCCTCTTGGTCTACCGGCAGCACAGATGGGATGTTCCAAAGACAACAATGGGGGGAGGGGGGGGGTCATTATATTCAGGTGCAGGCACTGCTGATAACACTCCCATGCTGGAGGTTGGCTTTCTTGGCTGAACGTCAGGCCTGTAGTGGTTAGTGAATGTGGAGGATGACGTCCGTGAAGGAGCATTACAAATGACCATCAATCGAACTTGCTATTTCTCTGCCCAGGAGGTGGACAAGGACCTGGTGGATGCACATTAAGAGGATGAGGTAGACCTCTTCCTTCTGGAGTATATGCTTCAGCCCTTCTGATCCTGCCGGCTGAGGAATCTTTAGAGCCTTCTTGCTCCTTCCTGCAGAGAGTATGAAGAGATTGTCCTCCTGCCGAAACTGAGGAGGTCTCATCTCTTGGATGTCAGGAGAGCCCTGACATGATGGCTCTTCTTCCTCAGGGCTAGGCTTTGGTAGAAATCTGGTATAAACACCTGTTTGTATTGGCAGCTGACCAAGGTATAAATGCTGGCATGGTTCTTAATCTGACCCCATCTGGCTCCCGGGCGATAGGGCCTGACAACCGCCCAGTCTCTTTGCAGTCATAACTGCGACTAGAAACTACGACTGTACGGTCCCTGAGATGGACAGAAGTGGCAGCAGAGAGCACTGTGTCAGACTGGAGAGAATACCCCACTTCCTGCACAACATATAGAAGCTGATAAGTACTGGTAGACTGGTTGAATTGCCCCTTTAATAATTCTCTAGGGTCAACCAGGCAAGGTGCGGATTCCTGTTCCAGACTCTCAGAATCTCTGCTTGAAGAAGCCTCGTGCGAGCTTTCGCCCAGGACGCTGCCTCTATAGCTGCTGTAAGCAGGTCCAGTGACCTCATGGCTGCTCCGATCAGACGAAATAGATAAGGATAGTTGTTTTGTTACAGCCTGCCCTGACTACGGGAAGATCTTCATGCTCAGTAGATGTGTGATCAGCCCCTAGAATCTCATGCGGGGGGATGGTGTGAGATCTGACTTTGCAGTTGATCAGCAAGCCTACCCTCTGTAGTAGGTCTATGGCTGTCAGGAGATGGACTGACAGACCTGCTTGTGTTTGGGCAATCGGGAGCCAGTCGTCTAGGTGTGGTATTATATGAATTCCCTGGAGTCTGAGATACGCTATGAGAATGAAAGTCACACTCGTGAATATCCTGGGTGCTAGTGAGGGCAAGGCTCTCAACTGATGATGGAGAACATGATGGCCCATTGATACGGCCAACCTGGGGGTATTTCCTGGAGCAAGGATGAAGAGGGATGTGGAGGTACATATCTTTCTCTCATACACCTGTCTCAAAAGTCTCTCCATGTAGCGCACTCTAGAGTTTCACCACTAGATGTCAGTGTTTTATATGTATGCTCTTATGTGATGCACAGCTGAAGTTAGGAATGGGTTAATTTTTTCTGTGTACCATGTGCTTTTGCTGACCCATAGGAGATGTTCTCTACTTCTAGCCTATCTCTTTTTCTCTTTCTTTGCACACACTCCTTTCCACCGCTCACAGGGTACCTTATTTAGCCCATGTAGGAAGTTACTTAGTAGGAGGAGGTGTAGCGTCAGTTCTGATCCAGATTTCCTTGGGAGAAAGACACACAGAGCAGACGTCCCTGCTGTAGCCAAGCCATGACTGGCCCTGCCAGAACCCTCGTCTGGGACAGGTCTGAGTTGAGTCTAAGACACGAGTGTGGTCAGATGCAACTAGAGACGACCAGTTCTTTCAGTACTTCTATTCTATCTACAGTCATGGGCAAAAGTTTTGAGTAGGGATGGTCCGAACCGAGTTTGGTTTGGGTTCGTACGAACCCGAACCCTCGGTAATGATTCCTGCTGTCTGCCCGCTCCGTGGAGCGGGCGGATCCAGCGGGAGGACCGCCTGGAAAACTGGGATACAGCCATAGCCATAGGCTGTATCCCAGTTTTCCAGGTGTTACTCCCGCGGGAATCTGCTGCCGAGGGTTCGGGTTCATACGAACCTGAACCTCGGCAGGTTCGGACCATCCCTAGTTACAAAGTCTACTGCTTTAGTTTTTAAAATGGCAACTTGCATATACTCCAGAATGTTATAAAGAGTGATCAGCTTAACAGCAATTACTTGCAAAGTCAATATTTGCCTAGAAAATGAACTTTAACCCCCAAAACACATTTCAACATCATTGCAGCCCTGCCTTACCAGGACCAGCACCTATACACACTAACCGCACACCTTGGGTTATTTTTCCCCTTTCTGTGGGTGGCGGTACCGATAGTCCGGGTGGGTCAATTGCTACTCAGGACTACCATGACAGGTCACCGACCATTTCTGTGGAACACAGCCAGCCACACACAAAGCAGGTTCCAACACTACACCTGTGTGCTTGACTAGTGTGGTGTCCCACTAGAGGTGTTGCAGGTTTATACACCCTTCCCAAAAGTCTGTACTTATTGTATTCTTATTGGGATGAAAGTAGTACTAAAGTTCACCTCTAGATGTCGTTATATTATGTATATGTCAGCTGCACAGTTGAAGGATTACAAAGGGTTATTGTTTTTGTGTGTGACCAGAATCTGTAGACCAGTAGGATTCCTGCTTTCTTCTGTCCTATCATCTCCTCACTCACAGTGCACTATACACGCTGGGGAGGAAGTGAGTCACATAGGAGACAGGAAGGGAAAAGTCTTTTGTTCTGGATGTTGTGGAGGAAGGACACGAGCCAGATAGCTCTCCACAGTGGTCCTATCTGGGCCCTGGACCTCTGCCAGGTCCCTGTACCCCAAAAGGGTCAGTCTTTGTCAGTACCAAACATGGGAAGGACGCAAGACAGCACACTGCTAACAACTTCTTCACTAGTAACAAAGAACTATGCATTGTTAAACTCCTCATAGGAGAGGACAAGCCAGAGACAACCCACGCCGAGGACAAGGAGAAGTCACAGAGCAGGACAGTATCCACAATAGAGCAATAGAGCTGGGAACTGATCCGGACAGAGCAAAGTTGCAGTAAGCCTATGAACTCTATCTCGCAGCGTGGGTGTCAGCAGGGAACCCTCAGCATTCCGCTCATCCCAGATAACAAGGTCTGGGCCCTGTGTCACCCATTAGGAAGGTTCAGCCGAGTCTAGTGGGCATAAGGTGGTGTGAAGACTGAAGTCAAAGGTCAATACACGGACACAGGTGTTCTTCTAAGTATTCTACCTCATCCTCCAACCTCCCTGCAGAGCACACTACTACATGGGTTGAGACTCTCACGGCATCCTCCTCTCTGCTACTCTACCTATCGTATTACTCAGCACAACGCAACCAACACGACTATATCCTACGCCGCACTTACCCTACAGATCTGGTCGTTCTGTTGTCAAGTGTTTATTGAGAACTTTGTCAAATGTGTCTCAGAAACCTCATACTGTCCCTCCTGTATCACCTGCTGCACATTTACATGTAGTAAACCGACTTAACTATTATCAGAGACTCTGTGATTATTCACCACCACCGACACAGCACACACCGCAACCTTTGGACATTCTCCCCTTTCTGTGGGTGGTGGGTCCTATCATCACTCTGGCCATCTGTGACATAACCCCAAGGGACCCAGTAGCAACCCGGCAGGACACCGACCACAGGGGAGAAGGGTACAACCGGCCTTGTAAAATAACAGCAGGCGTGCCCTCACACCTGTGTGCCCACCTGGCACTGGCGTCATGTGACAACATCCAGGGGCTGGCTGGCAGATTTTAGCCTGGGGGGCAAGCACACGGCACTGGCCCTTGACTGGCAGGCTAGCGGCCCATCCTTCAAGGACCACTCTGGCCCTTACCTGGTATTACCCTCCCCAAATAAGTGCGGGAAAGGAAGATGCCACATGCGCCACATGTTCCCAGCCACTAAAAAAGCCCTTGTGATATATATCTATTGGATTAAAGGGAACCTAGCTCCAGGTGCACAGCATAGTACCTTAGGGTGCCTTTAAACAGAGAGATTTATCTGACCGATGTTTGAAGCCAAAGCCAGGAACAGACTATAAGCAGAACAGGTAATAAAGGAAAAACGGAAATTTCTCCTCTTTCAACTACATTCCTGGCTTTGGCTTCAAAAATCTGTCAGCTAAATCTGTCTGTGTGAATGCACACGTGCTGTGTACCCAGTGACCCTGTTATCAGTGCTGTAATGCCCTTCTGGTTCTCTTATCAGGTTACAACCATCAGCCCTGAATCTCTACAGCACCAGCTGTTATCAGAGGATGTACTACAACTCCCAGCATATCCTGAGGGCTGCAGACTGCTGGGAGTTGTAGTGTTTGCAGCTGTTGTACTTGGAGGATTCCTGGTGTATTGTATACTGGAGGCTTTGTGAGAGATCAGTATACAGAGTTCTGTGGGGGATCAGTGTGTGGATGTGACCCCAGAACAGAACTAATAGGGGATAGAAGAAATATACCGTTACTGACCAAATCCAATACACCAGTATATAAGAAACATATATTATCACTGTGACCACAACCATTACCACCCCATACTAACTAATACCACCACACCGTAACTGAGATCCAGTATAACAAGACCAATAATACCAGTATAAAAGAAACAAATATCACAACCCCTTCACCACCACCGCCATTACTAACTAACATCCACCGTACAAATACCAGGATCGTCCCCATAGAAGGTTCTCATTATTATAATGTGTCAGCTGGTTGTGATCTCATGTGTAATCAAAGATACATAATGAACTGCTAGATAGCCACTTCCTACTATCTATCTATCTCCTATCTATCTCCTATCTATCTCCTATCTATCTCCTATCTATCTATCTATCTATCTCCTATCTATCTCCTATCTATCTATCTATCTATCTATCTATCTATCTATCTCCTATCTATCTATCTATCTCCTATCTATCTATCTCCTATCTATCTATCTCCTATCTATCTATCTCCTATCTATCTATCTCCTATCTATCTATCTATTATCTATCTCCTATCTATCTATCTATCTATCTCCTATCTATCTATCTCCTATCTACCTATCTATCTATCTATCTATCTATCTATCTCCTATCTATCTATCTATCTATCTATCTCCTATCTATCTATCTATCTATCTCCTATCTATCTATCTATCTATCTCCTATCTATCTATCTATCTATCTCCTATCTATCTATCTATCTATCTATCTATCTATCTATCTCCTATCTATCTATCTCCTATCTATCTATCTATCTATCTATCTCCTATCTATCTATCTATCTATCTATCTATCTATCTATCTCCTATCTATCTATCTATCTATCTCCTATCTATCTATCTATCTCCTATCTATCTATCTATCTATCTATCTATCTATCTATCTATCTATCTCCTATCTATCTATCTATCTATCTATCTATCTATCTATCTATCTCCTATCTATCCATCTCCTATCTATCTATCTATCTATCTATCTATCTCCTATCTATCTCCTATCTATCTATCTATCTATCTATCTCCTACCTATCTCCTATCTATCTCCTATCTATCTATCTATCTCCTATCTATCTATCTATCTATCTATCTATCTCCTATCTATCTATCTATCTCCTATCTATCTATCTATCTATCTATCTATCTATCTCCTATCTATCTATCTATCTATCTATCTATCTATCTATCTATCTATCTATCTCCTATCTATCCATCTCCTATCTATCTATCTATCTATCTATCTCCTATCTATCTCCTATCTATCTATCTATCTATCTATCTCCTACCTATCTCCTATCTATCTATCTATCTATCTATCTATCTCCTATCTATCTCCTATCTATCTCCTATCTATCTATCTAATCTATCTATCTATCTATCTATCTATCTATCTCCTATCTATCTATCTATCTCCTATCTATCTCCTACCTATCTCCTATCTATCTCCTATCTATCTATCTATCTATCTATCTCCTATCTATCTATCTATCTCCTATCTATCTATCTATCTCCTATCTATCTATCTATCTATCTATCTATCTATCTATCTATCTATCTCCTATCTATCTATCTATCTATCTATCTATCTATCTCCTATCTATCCATCTCCTATCTATCTATCTATCTATCTATCTCCTATCTATCTCCTATCTATCTATCTATCTATCTATCTATCTATCTATCTATCTATCTCCTACCTATCTCCTATCTATCTCCTATCTATCTATCTATCTATCTATCTATCTATCTATCTATCTCCTATCTATCTCCTATCTATCTCCTATCTATCTATCTAATCTATCTATCTATCTCCTATCTATCTCCTATCTATCTATCTAATCTATCTATCTATCTATCTATCTATCTATCTATCTATCTATCTATCTATCTATCCCCTATCTATCTATCTATCTCCTATCTATCTATCTCCTATCTATCTCCTATCTATCTATCTATCTCCTATCTATCTATCTATCTCCTATCTATCTATCTATCTCCTATCTATCTCCTATCTATCTATCTATCTATCTCCTATCTATCTATCTATCTCCTATCTATCTCCTATCTATCTATCTATCTATCTCCTATCTATCTATCTATCTATCTATCTCCTATCTATCTATCTATCTATCTCCTATGTGCTATCTATCTTCTATCTATCTATCTATCTATCCATCTATCTTCTATCTATCTATCTATCTCCTATCTATCTATCTATCTATCTATCTATCTATCTATCTATCTATCTCCTATCTATCTCCTATCTATCTATCTCCTATCTATCTATCTATCTCCTATCTATCTCCTATCTATCTCCTATCTATCTATCTATCTATCTATCTATCTATCTATCTATCTATCTATCTCTATCTCCTATCTATCTATCTATCTCCTATCTATCTATCTATCTATCTATCTATCTCCTATCTATCTCCTATCTATCTATCTATCTATCTCCTATCTATCTATCTATCTATCTATCTATTTATCTATCTATCTCCTATCTATCTATCTCCTATCTATCTCCTATCTATCTCCTATCTATCTATCTATCTATCTATCTATCTCCTATCTATCTCAGGTATAAGAATACTGACAATAGAACACAGTTGTCAAACTCCGTCCCTCCAGTTGTTACAACACTACAAATCCCATCATGACTGGACAGATAAACCATGACGGGAAACACCTGGAGGGACGGAGTTTGACACCCCTGATAAGTTATAAGACCTTATAAGTGATTATAG
Source organism: Dendropsophus ebraccatus (assembly GCF_027789765.1). Classification (NCBI taxonomy): domain Eukaryota; kingdom Metazoa; phylum Chordata; class Amphibia; order Anura; family Hylidae; genus Dendropsophus; species Dendropsophus ebraccatus. The sequence goes on from NC_091464.1 coordinate 96,937,716, forward strand.
TGCAGTTACATTCAGTGACTCACAGTAGGCGTCTTCTCTGCATGAAGAGACGTCCACTTTTCCTTCTCTTCTCCATCTGGCTCTGGCCATCATGAAGGCTTCTCTGGCCATGACTCCTCTCCACGGGATCTGTCAGACAGACATTTTAGGCTTCTTGCTCCAGCAACATCTATACATCCCTCCATATAGAATAGCCCCCTGTGCATCCTCCCATATAGAATAGCCCCGCTGTGCATCCTCCCATATAGAATAGCCCCCCTGTGCATCCCCCCTCATAGAATAGCCCCCATGCACCCCCCCCCCTTATAGAATGCCCCCCCCTGTGCATCCCCCCATATAGAATAGCCCCCCTGTGCATCCCCCCTCATAGAATAGCCCCCTGTGCACCCCCCCCTCATAGAATAGCCCCCCTGTGCATCCCCCCTCATAGAATAGCCCCCCCCCTGTGCATTCTCCCTTATAGAATAGCCCCCCTGTGCATTCTCCTTTATAGAATAGGCCCCCTGTGCATTTCCCCATATAGAATAGCCCCCCCTGTGCATTCTCCCATTTAGAATAGCCCCCCCTGGGCCGGCGATAGGGGGGGGGGGGGCAAAGAGGGCAGTTGCCCAGGGCCCCCATCCCCCAGGGGCCCCCTGCCCCAGTTACAGTGAGTGTTAGGTGCAGGACCGCACAGACAGCGTCCTGCAGCCTCTGTCAGTGATCTCTGGCTGCAGCTGATGGCTGCTATCAGGGGTCACACAGAGGCTGCAGGACGCTCTGCTCCGGAGTGTGTAGCTTCCCCCTCCCCCTCCCTTCTGCACCATGTGATCTCCTCCGTCTTCCTGGTGAGGCTGGTGTGGCAGTCGGGACGATGGAGGAGAGGGCTGCAGGGTGAGGAGCACAGCCTCCTGCTGCTGCCGCCATGGGCAAGGACAACTACACCCAGCATGCTGTTAGAGGGGGTAAGTATACTGTACATGTAGTGTGTGTATGAATGCTATGTGTATGATGGATGATTGTAGTGTGTGTTACATGTCATGTGTGTAGTGTGTGGACTGGATGGTATCTGTATAATGTTTTCATGGATGTGTTAGTGTGTGTGAATATATATATGTGTATATATATATATATATATATATATATATATATATATATATATATATCTATATATCTTTAAATTATTAGTGTGTGTATATATATATAATATAATTAGTGTGTGTATATATATAGTGTGTGTGTGTATATATATATATATATATATATATATATATAGTGTGTGTGTGTGTGTGTGTGTGTGTGTGTATATAATATAATTAGTGTGTGTATCACCCCTGCTGACTCCACTGTGCATTAGAAGTGTTGAGGTGAATAGACTGTATATAGGAGCTGCAGCCATTCTCTGGCCTCATCAGTCCTATGTAATTGCTGCAGCTCCTATGTATAGTGTATGATGATGTCACTAAGGCAATACCGTGTATTTTATTGAGAAAAAAATAAGGTGGTGGTCACTGTATGGTGGTAATATTGGTCCGTATATAGTGTGTATATAGAGTTATTACCACCATAGAGTGACCGCCACATAATGACTCTATATACACTATATACAGACCAATATTACTGCCATAGAGTGACCGCCACATAATGACTCTATATACACTATATACAGACCAATATTACTGCCATAGAGTGACCGCCACATAATGACTCTATACACACTATATACAGACCAATATTACTGCCATAGAGTGACCGCCACATAATGACTCCGTATACACTATATACAGACCAATATTACTGCCATAGAGTGACCGCCACATAATGACTCCGTATACACTATATACAGACCAATATTACTGCCATAGAGTGACCGCCACATAATGACTCCATATACACTATATACAGACCAATATTACTGCCATAGAGTGACCGCCACATAATGACTCCGTATACACTATATACAGACCAATATTACTGCCATAGAGTGACCGCCACATAATGACTCCGTATACACTATATACAGACCAATATTACCGCTATAGAGTGACCGCCACATAATGACTCTATACACACACTATATACAGACCAATATTACTGCCATAGAGTGACCGCCACATAATGACTCTATATACACTATATACAGACCAATATTACTGCCATAGAGTGACCACCACATAATGACTCTATATACACTATATACAGACCAATATTACTGCCATAGAGTGACCATCACATAATGACTCCGTATACACTATATACAGACCAATATTACTGCCAGAGAGTGACCGCCACATAATGACTCCGTATACACTATATACAGACCAATATTACTGCCATGGGTGACCGCCACATAATGACTCCGTATACACTATATACAGACCAATATTACCGCTATAGACTGACCGCCACATAATGCATAATGACTCTATAGATACACTATATACAAACCATTATAACCGCCATAGAGTGACCGCCACATAATATTGGTTTGTATATAGTGTATATAGAGTCATTATGTGGTGGTCACTCTATAGCGGTAATATTGGTCTGTATATAGTGTATACTGTATATGGAGTCATTATGTGGCGGTCACTCTATAGCGGTAATATTGGTCTGTATATAGTGTATACTGTATATGGAGTCATTATGTGGTGGTCACTCTATAGCGGTAATATTGGTCTGTATATAGTGTATACTGTATATGGAGTCATTATGTGGCGGTCACTCTATAGCGGTAATATTGGTCTGTATATAGTGTATACTGTATATGGAGTCATTATGTGGCGGTCACTCTATAGCGGTAATATTGGTCTGTATATAGTGTGTGTATAGAGTCATTATGTGGCGGTCACTCTATAGCGGTAATATTGGTCTGTATATAGTGTATATAGAGTCATTATGTGATGGTCACTCTATGGCAGTAATATTGGTCTGTTTATAGTGTATATAGAATTGTTATGTGGCGGTCATGGTGTGGTGCTAATATTGGCGTGTATATAGAGTCATTATGTGGTGGTCACTCTATGGCGGTAATATTGGTCTGTATATAGTGTATATACTGTCATTATGTGGCGGTCACTCTATGGTGGTAATATTGGCCTATATATAGTAAAGTTTTCTTCAATTATGGTAAGGAGGTAATATTTGGTCCTGATATAGTGATTTTTTTATTTTATTTTTTAAAACAATGCATATAAATAGTTTTTGTGTTTACACAACTAGTGACAGTCCTAACATGTAGCAGCGGTGCTGACATGTAGCGGCAGTCCTGACATGTAGCGGCAGTCCCAGCATGTAGCGGCAGTCCTGGCATGTAACCTTCTGAATTGACTCAATGTGACTAAGGGCCATAATACACGGAGCGAAAATTGTCCGAATCCGGCCGATATCGCTCTGTGTATATAGAGACAACAGTAATCAAATGATCATTGTCTTTTGGCAAGTGTAAAAATCATTGGCTGATGTGCGTATAACATAATAAAGCTGGTACTTACCTGATCACGTTCCCCGGTGTCCTCAGGCCTTGTCTGTTTGTTACGGCCAGTGACTGGCTGAATGGCCGATCACTTCAGAGAGAGGACCAGAAGTGAGAGCTGGGACTGGGGGATCGCACAGACAAGGACACCGGGGAACGTGATCAGCTAGTATATATCTTTATTGTTCACTATATACAGCAAGGGCTGCACACACATCACTAATGAGATAGAGATCTGATGGCGGCTTGTCTCTCTGAGAACAAAGAGGTTGGGCATTGATTTTTCATCAAGCCTAACCCCCTATGTCCACTGATATCATCTGTCAGAGGACTGTCCAGAGAGCCTCATACTGCTTACACTGATGGCCGAACCCACCACGAGCAGCAGATACTACTAACAAAAGTGTAAAATTGTATGGGAACCTTAAATTGCTGCTACAATATTTCAGCATTTGGGGCCCCACCTTCAACTTTGCCCAGGGCCACATTTAGTCTAAAACCGGCCTTGCCCCTGTGCATCCCCCATATAGAATAGCCCCTATGCACCCCCCCTCATACAATAGCCCCCCTGTGCATCCCCCATATAGAATAGCCCCCCTGTGCATCCCCCCTCATAGAATAGCCCCCCTGTGCATCCCCCCTCATAGAATAGCCCCCCTGTGCATCCCCCATATAGAATAGCCCCCCCTGCATCCCCCATATAGAATAGCCCCTATGCACCCCCCTCATACAATAGCCCCCCTGTGCATCCCCCCTCATAGAATAGCCCCCCTGTGCATCCCCCCATATAGAATAGCCCCCCCTGCATCCCCCTCATAGAATAGCCCCCCTGTGCATCCCCCATATAGAATAGCCCTCCTGTGCATCCCCCCTCATAGAATAGCCCCCCTGTGCATCCCCCATATAGAATAGCCCCTGTGCATTCCCCCATATAGAATAGCCCCCTGTGCATTCCCCCATATAGAATAGCCCCCTGTGCATCCCCCCTCATAGAATAGCCCCCCTGTGCATCCCCCATATAGAATAGCCCCCTGTGCATTCCCCCATATAGAATAGCCCCCTGTGCATTCCCCCTCATAGAATAGCCCCCCTGTGCATTCCCCCTCATAGAATAGCCCCCCTGTGCATTCCCCCTCATAGAATAGCCCCCTGTGCATTCCCCCTCATAGAATAGCCCCCCTGTGCATCCCCCCTCATAGAATAGCCCCCCTGTGCATCCCCCCTCATAGAATAGCCCCCCTCTGCACCCCCCCTCATAGAATAGCCCCCCTGTGCATCCCCCATATAGAATAGCCCCCTGTGCATTCCCCCTCATAGAATAGCCCCCTGTGCATCCTCCCATATAGAATAGCCCCCCTGTGCATCCCCCATATAGAATAGCCCCCTGTGCATTCCCCCTCATAGAATAGCCCCCCTGTGCATCCCCCATATAGAATAGCCCCCTGTGCATTCCCCCTCATAGAATAGCCCCCTGTGCATCCCCCCCTCATAGAATAGCCCCCCTGTGCATCCCCCCTCATAGAATAGCCCCCCTGTGCATCCCCCCTCATAGAATAGCCCCCCTGTGCATCCCCCCTCATAGAATAGCCCCCCTGTGCATCCCCCTCATAGAATAGCCCCCCTGTGCATCCCCCCTCATAGAATAGCCCCCCTCTGCACCCCCCCTCATAGAATAGCCCCCCCCCTGTGCATCCCCCCTCATAGAATAGCCCCCTGTACATCCCCCCTCATAGAATAGCCCCCCTGTGCATCCCCCATATAGAATAGCCCCCTGTGCATTCCCCCTCATAGAATAGCCCCCTGTACATCCCCCCTCATAGAATAGCCTCCTGTGCCTCCCCCCTCATAGAATAGCCCCCTGTACATCCCCCCTCATAGAATAGCCCCCTGTGCATCCCCCCTCATAGAATAGCCCCCCCCCTTGTGCATCCCCCTCATAGAATAGCCCCCTGTGCCTCCCCCCTCATAGAATAGCCCCCTGTACATCCCCCCTCATAGAATAGCCCCCCTGTGCATCCCCCATATAGAATAGCCCCCTGTGCATTCCCCCTCATAGAATAGCCCCCCTGTGCATCCCCCCTCATAGAATAGCCCCCCTGTGCATCCCCCTCATAGAATAGCCCCCTGTGCTTCCCCCCCCTCATAGAATAGCCCCCTGTACATCCCCCCTCATAGAATAGCCCCCTGTGCATCCCCCCCTCATAGAATAGCCCCCTGTACATCCCCCCTCATAGAATAGCCCCCCTGTACATCCCCCCTCATAGAATAGCCCCCCTGTGCATCCCCCTCATAGAATAGCCCCCTGTGCTTCCCCCCCCTCATAGAATAGCCCCCTGTACATCCCCCCTCATAGAATAGCCCCCTGTGCATCCCCCCTCATAGAATAGCCCCCTGTACATCCCCCCTCATAGAATAGCCCCCTGTACATCCCCCCTCATAGAATAGCCCCCTGTGCATCCCCCCCCTCATAGAATAGCCCCCCCCTTGTGCATCCCCCTCATAGAATAGCCCCCTGTGCATTCCCCCTCATAGAATAGCCCCCTGTGCCTCCCCCCTCATAGAATAGCCCCCCTGTGCATCCCCCATATAGAATAGCCCTCCTGTGCATCCCCCCTCATAGAATAGCCCCCCTGTGCAACCCCCATATAGAATAGCCCCCTGTGCAACCCCCATATAGAATAGCCCCCCTGTGCATCCCCCCTCATAGAATAGCCCCCTGTGCATTCCCCCTCATAGAATAGCCCTCCTGTGCATCCCCCCTCATAGAATAGCCCCCCTGTGCATCCCCCCTCATAGAATAGCCCCCCTCTGCACCCCCCCTCATAGAATAGCCCCCCCTGTGCATCCCCCTCATAGAATAGCCCCCTGTACATCCCCCCTCATAGAATAGCCCCCCCTGTGCATCCCCCTCATAGAATTGCCCCCTGTGCATCCCCCCCTCATAGTATAGCCCCCTGTACATCCCCCCTCATAGAATAGCCCCCTGTGCCTCCCCCCTCATAGAATAGCCCCCTGTGCCTCCCCCCTCATAGAATAGCCCCCTGTGCCTCCCCCCTCATAGAATAGCCCCCCTGTGCATCCCCCCCCTCATAGAATAGCCCCCCCCTTGTGCATCCCCCTCATAGAATAGCCCCCTGTGCCTCCCCCCTCATAGAATAGCCCCCTGTGCCTCCCCCCTCATAGAATAGCCCCCCTGTGCATTCCCCCTCATAGAATAGCCCCCTGTGCCTCCCCCCTCATAGAATAGCCCCCCTGTGCATCCCCCTCATAGAATAGCCCCCCTGTGCATCCCCCCTCATAGAATAGCCCCCCTGTGCATTCCCCCTCATAGAATAGCCCCCTGTGCCTCCCCCCTCATAGAATAGCCCCCTGTGCATCCCCCCTCATAGAATAGCCCCCTGTGCATCCCCCCTCATAGAATAGCCCCCTGTGCCTCCCCCCTCATAGAATAGCCCCCCTGTGCATCCCCCTCATAGAATAGCCCCCCTGTGCATCCCCCCTCATAGAATAGCCCCCCTGTGCATCCCCCTCATAGAATAGCCCCCTGTGCATCCCCCCCCCCTCATAGAATAGCCCCCCTGTGCATCCCCCCTCATAGAATAGCCCCCTGTGCATCCCCCCCTCATAGAATAGCCCCCATGCACCCCCACATATAGAATAGCCCCCCTGTGCATTCCCCCTCATAGAATAGCCCCCCTGTGCATCCCCCCTCATAGAATAGCCCCCCTGTGCATCCCCCTCATAGAATAGCCCCCTGTGCTTCCCCCCCTCATAGAATAGCCCCCTGTACATCCCCCCTCATAGAATAGCCCCCTGTGCATCCCCCCCTCATAGAATAGCCCCCTGTACATCCCCCCTCATAGAATAGCCCCCCTGTGCATCCCCCCTCATAGAATAGCCCCCTGTGCATCCCCCCCCCCTCATAGAATAGCCCCCTGTGCATTCCCCCTCATAGAATAGCCCCCTGTGCATCCCCCCCCTCATAGAATAGCCCCCTGTGCATCCCCCCCCTCATAGAATAGCCCCCTGTGCATCCCCCCCTCATAGAATAGCCCCCCCTGTGCATCCCCCCTCATAGAATAGCCCCCCTGTGCATCCCCCTCATAGAATAGCCCCCCTGTGCATCCCCCCTCATAGAATAGCCCCCCTGTGCATTCCCCCTCATAGAATAGCCCCCTGTGCCTCCCCCCTCATAGAATAGCCCCCTGTGCATTCCCCCTCATAGAATAGCCCCCTGTGCCTCCCCCCTCATAGAATAGCCCCCCTGTGCATCCCCCTCATAGAATAGCCCCCTGTGCATCCCCCCCTCATAGAATAGCCCCCCTGTGCATCCCCCCATATAGAATAGCCCCCTGTGCATCCCCCATATAGAGTAGCCCTCCTGTGCATCCCCCCTCATAGAATAGCCCCCCTGTGCATCCCCCATATAGAATAGCCCCCCTGTGCATCCCCCCATATAGAATACCCCCCCTGTGCATCCCTCCTCATAGAATAGCCCCCCCTGCACCCCCCCTCATAGAATAGCCCCCCTGTGCATTCCCCATATAGAATAGCCCCCTGTGCATCCCCCCTCATAGAATAGCCCCCTGTGCATCCCCCATATAGAATAGCCCCCCTGTGCATCCCCCTCATAGAATAGCCCCCCTGTGCATCCCCCCTCATAGAATAGCCCCCCTCTGCACCCCCCCTCATAGAATAGCCCCCCTATGCATCCCCCATATAGAATAGCCCCCTGTGCATTCCCCCTCATAGAATAGCCCCCTGTGCATCCCCCATATAGAATAGCCCCCCCTGTGCATCCCCCATATAGAATAGCCCCCTGTGCATTCCCCCTCATAGAATAGCCCCCTGTGCATCCCCTCATAGAATAGCCCCCCTGTGCATCCCCCCTCATAGAATAGCCCCCCGTGCATCCCCCCTCATAGAATAGCCCCCCTGTGCATCCCCCCTCATAGAATAGCCCCCCTGTGCATCCCCCTCATAGAATAGCCCCCCTGTGCATCCCCCCTCATAGAATAGCCCCCCTCTGCACCCCCCCCCCCTCATAGAATAGCCCCCCCCCTGTGCATCCCCCTCATAGAATAGCCTCCTGTGCCTCCCCCCTCATAGAATAGCCCCCCTGTGCCTCCCCCCTCATAGAATAGCCCCCCTGTGCATCCCCCCTCATAGAATAGCCCCCCCCCCCTGTGCATCCCCCTCATAGAATAGCCCCCCTGTACATCCCCCTCATAGAATAGCCCCCCCCTTGTGCATCCCCCTCATAGAATAGCCCCCTGTGCCTCCCCCCTCATAGAATATCCCCCTGTGCATCTCCCTTATAGAATAGCCCCCCTGTGCATCCCCCATATAGAATAGCCCCCTGTGCATTCCCCCTCATAGAATAGCCCCCCTGTGCATCCCCCTCATAGAATAGCCCCCCGTGCATCCCCCCTCATAGAATAGCCCCCCTGTGCATCCCCCCTCATAGAATAGCCCCCCTGTGCATCCCCCTCATAGAATAGCCCCCCTGTGCATCCCCCCTCATAGAATAGCCCCCCTCTGCACCCCCCCCCTCATAGAATAGCCCCCCCCCCTGTGCATCCCCCTCATAGAATAGCCTCCTGTGCCTCCCCCCTCATAGAATAGCCCCCCTGTGCCTCCCCCCTCATAGAATAGCCCCCCTGTGCATCCCCCCTCATAGAATAGCCCCCCCCCCCTGTGCATCCCCCTCATAGAATAGCCCCCCTGTACATCCCCCTCATAGAATAGCCCCCCCCTTGTGCATCCCCCTCATAGAATAGCCCCCTGTGCCTCCCCCCTCATAGAATATCCCCCTGTGCATCTCCCTTATAGAATAGCCCCCCTGTGCATCCCCCATATAGAATAGCCCCCTGTGCATTCCCCCTCATAGAATAGCCCCCCTGTGCATCCCCCTCATAGAATAGCCCCCTGTACATCCCCCCTCATAGAATAGCCCCCCCTGTGCATCCCCCCCCTCATAGAATAGCCCCCTGTGCATCCCCCCTCATAGAATAGCCCCCCCCCCTTGTGCATCCCCCTCATAGAATAGCCCCCCTGTGCATCCCCCATATAGAATAGCCCCCTGTGCATCCCCCCTCATAGAATAGCCCCCTGTGCATCCCCCCTCATAGAATAGCCCCCTGTACATCCCCCCTCATAGAATAGCCCCCTGTGCATCCCCCCCCTCATAGAATAGCCCCCCCTTGTGCATCCCCCTCATAGAATAGCCCCCTGTGCATTCCCCCTCATAGAATAGCCCCCTGTGCCTCCCCCCTCATAGAATAGCCCCCTGTGCATCCCCCCTCATAGAATAGCCCCCCTGTGCATCCCCCATATAGAATAGCCCCCCCTGCATCCCCCTCATAGAATAGCCCCCCTGTGCATCCCCCATATAGAATAGCCCCCCTCTGCACCCCCCCTCATAGAATAGCCCCCCTGTGCAACCCCCATATAGAATAGCCCCCTGTGCATTCCCCCTCATAGAATAGCCCCCTGTGCATCTCCCCATATAGAATAGCCCCCTGTGCATCTCCCCTCATAGAATAGCCCTCCTGTGCATCCCCCCTCATAGAATAGCCCCCCTGTGCATCCCCCCTCATAGAATAGCCCCCCTCTGCACCCCCCCTCATAGAATAGCCCCCCCTGTGCATCCCCCTCATAGAATAGCCCCCCTCTGCACCCCCCCTCATAGAATAGCCCCCCCTGTGCATCCCCCTCATAGAATAGCCCCCTGTGCATCCCCCCCTCATAGTATAGCCCCCTGTACATCCCCCCTCATAGAATAGCCCCCTGTACATCCCCCCCTCATAGAATAGCCCCCCCCTTGTGCATCCCCCTCATAGAATAGCCCCCTGTGCCTCCCCCCTCATAGAATAGCCCCCTGTGCCTCCCCCCTCATAGAATAGCCCCCTGTGCCTCCCCCCTCATAGAATAGCCCCCCTGTGCATCCCCCCCCCTCATAGAATAGCCCCCCCCTTGTGCATCCCCCTCATAGAATAGCCCCCTGTGCCTCCCCCCTCATAGAATAGCCCCCTGTGCCTCCCCCCTCATAGAATAGCCCCCCTGTGCATCCCCCTCATAGAATAGCCCCCTTTATAGAATAGCCCCGTGTGGCCACATGTGAAGGGGTTTAAAAAAAAAAAAAAAAAAAAGAAAAACAACTCACCTCTCCTCGGGCCGGATCTTCAGACTGCAGCAGCTTCTCCCTGCTGCTGCAGCGCGGCGGCTCCTCTCCTCTCACTTTCCTCTCAGGTCCTCAGCGGCGCGTCAGGGGAGTGACGTCACCGCTGGGGACCTGATGTAGGTGCCTGCAGACGTGCCTGCGCGCGGCACGTCTGCGGCTCCTGGGGGGATCAGGCGGCCCGGAAGAGACTGAGGGAATAGCGTGGTGGCTGGCCGCGCTATTCTTTCAGTCTCAACTACAGCAGAGGGTCGGTCGCGGTCCACTCATTGGTGGGGAAGACCGGCCCGGGGGACACATGCCCCCCTGCCCCCCGGCCCAGCCCGCCCCTGACAACATCCCAAGGTCCGGCTGTATCTCGGCTATCCACCTCCGGAGTGGCGTCACACTACAACACTTAGCAAGTGACCGGCTGCTCCTCCGATATAACATCACACTCGGGGTACACCACACGAGCACTGATGTCACGACACTAACATCACTGGCTGAGCTGTACAACTACACCGACCAACCACCACAGAAGTGCTGTCACCAGTAACATCACCAAGTTCCCCAGTGGCTTCAAGTTTAACTTTTAATGGTCACTTAAAATGTTGAAATCAACTGTAGTGCGGTGCGCGTTTAAAATACCTGTGGGATAGAGTGCCTTGGTGCGATAAGAGTGTAGCCGTGCCACAATACTTCATGTGAACACTAGCCTGAGGTACGTCGCTATATAGGGAGACTGTGTAGAGATGCAATGCAATGAAAACGGCACTAGACTGTCTGAAGTTGGCTAGTCATTAGGCTTGTGGTCAGAACAGAACTTGTGTTCAGGGCCGGTTTTAGACTAAATGTGGCCCTGGGCAAAGTTGAAGGTGGGGCCCCATATGCTGAAATATTGTAGTAACAATTTAAGGTCCCCATACATTTTACACTTTTGTTGGTGGTAACTGCTGCTCGTGGTGGGTTCGGCCATCAGTGTAAGGTGTATGGGGCTCTCTGGACAGTCTGACAGATGACATCAGTGGACATAGGGGGTCGGACTTGATGGAAAATCAACACCCAACCTCTTTGTTGTCAGAGAAATAAGCCACCATCAGATCTGTCTGGCTATAGCTTATCCCTCCTATAGAGGACACAGGAACACTCATCTGTGCCGAACATTCCTGTGTATGGGGAGGACAGGGCCGGATGGGAGAGAGAATTGTCAGCTGAAGGATTGTCCAGCCAGCAGCTACTGAAAGTGTACGGACAGTATAAGGGCCGTACTACACGGCCTGATATTCCGGAGAAGTGAGCGCCAATCTAGTAGAATGGAGCTCGCTTACAGAGCCAACCACATGGCTCAATTATTGTGCAGCAAAGGCTGTATATATATAATCTATCATTAGTGATGTCTGTGCAGCCCTTGCTGTATATAGTAAATAATTAAGATATATATATACTACCTGATCACGTTCCCCGGTGTCCTCAGGCCTTGTCTGTGGGATCCTCCAGTCACCGCAGCTGCAGCTCTCACTTCTAGTCCCCTCTCTGAGGTGACAGGCCGCTCAGGCAATCACTGGCCGTAACAAACAGACAAGGCCTGAGGACACCAGGAACATGATCGGGTAAGCAACAGCTTTATTATTTTATATGCACATCAGCCAATGATTTTTAAACTTGCCAAAAGAAAACGATCAGTTGATGATTGTTGTCTTTATTACACAGAGCGATATCGTCCGGATTCGAACAATTTTCGCTCCTTGTATTAGGGCCCTTATTCACATTGAGTCAGTTCAGAAGGTTACATGCCAGGACTGCCGCTAGTGTACATCCCGGGACTGCCGCTACATGCCGGGACTGCTGCTACTGTACATGCCGGGACTGCCGCTACTGTACATGCCGGGACTGCCGCTACTGTACATGCCAGGACTGCCGCTACATGCCGGGACTGCCGCTACTGTACATGCCGGGACTGCCGCTACTGTACATGCCAGGACTGCCGCTACTGTACATGCCAGGACTGCCGCTAGTGTTGTAAACACAAGAACTATTTATATGAATTGTTTTAAAAAATAAATTAAAAAAAATCACTATATCAGGACCAAATATTACCTCCAAACTGTTATTGAAGAAAACACACTATATACAGGCCAATATTACTACCATAGAGTGACCACAGCGTAATGACTCTATATACACACTATATACAGACCAATATTACCACCATAGAGTGATCACCACATAATGACTCTATATACAGACCAATATTACCACCATAGACTGACCGCCACATAATGACTCTATATACACTATATACAGACCAATATTACCACCATAGACTGACCACCACATAATGACTCTATATACAGACCAATATTAGCACCACACCATAACCGCCACATAATGACACTATACATTCTATATACAGACCAATATTACCCCCATAGACTGACCACCACATAATGACTCTATATACACTATATACAGACCAATATTACCACCATAGACTGACCACCACATAAAGACTCTATATACAGACCAATATTACCGCCATAGACTGACCGCCACATAATGACTCTATATACAGACCAATATTAGCACCACACCATAACCGCCACATAATGACACTATACATTCTATATACAGACCAATATTACTGCCATAGACTGACCACCACATAATATAGTTCTGTATATAATGCATACATAGAGTCATTATGTGGCGGTCACTCTATGGCAGTAATATTGGTCTGTATATAGAATGTATAGTGTCATTATGTGGCGGTTATGGTGTGGTGCTAATATTGGTCTGTATATACTGTAGAGTCATTATGTGGTGGTCAGTCTATGGTGGTAATATTGGTCTGTATATAGAGTCATTATGTGGCAGTCACTCTATGGCAGTAATGACTGTATATAAACACTATATACAGACCAATATTACCCCCCTAGACTGATCACTGCATAATGACTCTATATACACTATACAGACCAATATTACCACCATAGACTGACCACTGCATAACGACTCTATATACAGACCAATATTACCGCCATAGACTGACCACCACATAATGACACTATACATTCTATATACAGACCAATATTACTGCCATAGAGTGACCGCCACATAATGACTCTATGTATGCATTATATACAGAACTATATTATGTGGTGGTCAGTCTATGGCAGTAATGACTCTATATACACTATATACAGACTAATATTACCCCCATACAGTGACCACCACCTAAGGACTGAATACCACCTTATTTTTTTCTCAATAAAACACACCGTATTGCCTTAGTGACATCATTATACACTATACATAGGAGCTGCAGCCAATCACCGGTCACCTGCAGCAATTACATAGGACGGATGAGGCCGGAGAATGGCTGCAGCTCCTATATACAGTCTATTCACTTCTACACCTCTGCTGGACAGTGGAGTCAGCAGTGCTAATACACACACACTCACTATACAATATATATATATATATATATATATATATATATATATATATATATATATATATATACACACACACACTAACACATCCATGAAAACACATACAAATCAAAACCATACAGTCCATACAGTACACAGACATGTAACACACTACATTCATCCCTCATACACCTACATTTATACACACTACACATACAGTATACTTACTACCACTAGCAGCATGCTGGGAGTAGTGGTGCATCCTCTAATGTCCATGCAGCAGCAGCAGGCTGGGATCCTCACAATGCAGCCTGCAGCCCTCTCCTCCATGTCCCGACTGCTGTAATATTACACCATGTGACACAGAGGAAGTCACAAGATGCAGTGAAGCTGGAGGGAGGGGGAGGGGAGGAAGCACACTCCGGAGCAGAGCGGGTCCTGCAGCCTCTATGTGACCCGATATCAGCCATCAGCTGTAGCCAGGGATCACTGCCAGAGCCTGCAGAACGCTGTCTGTGCACTCCTGCCCCTGACACATACTGTAACTGGGGCAGGGGGCCCCTGGGGGATGGGGGCCCTAGGCATTTGCCCTGTCTGCCCCCCCCTAACGCCGGCCCTGCTTGTGTTCAAGCTGGACTATGTTAGCTCGAGCCTTGCTGACTATGTTTGTATGAGACTTGCATCACGCTGCAAAAATAATACATGTAATGCAGCATGGTGCCGCAATCGAAGGCTCGGCACGGTGGCTCAAATCCTGGGTTCAAATCCCACCAAGGGCAACATCTGCAAAGAGTTTGTATGTTCACTCCGTGTTTGTGTGGGTTTCTTCTGGGTACTCTGGTTTCCTCCCACACCCAAAAACATACAGATAGGTGAAGCGCTGCAGAATCTGTGTGCGCTATACAAATAAATAAATAAATACATTTTTCTAAAAACAATAAATGCAGTGGCCCAGAACAGGCTATCTGTTCACTAGTTTGTATCTACCTCTTTATTATGGCCAGTTCTGTTCTGGAAAGCTGTGGTCCACTGCAAACTGTGTGTATTGTGTCACCCCTCTCAGTGTTCAGGTCTGCTATTCAATTCATTTCTTGTATGCATATTCAGTTATCAGTGCCTAAGGGTATTATGTCGCCCCCCCAGTGTTCAAGTATAGTACTTCTCATGTATATTTAGTCCTATATGCCTAATGGTGTGATGATGCAATGGCTGGATGTCACGTGACTGCCCCTGCTTCCATGGTAACTCCAATGGCCATCGAGCTTTGGCTGGGAATACCATGTGACTTCCTCTCTGCCTCAGTCTTGTCTCCCACCTTCAGGGGGATAGGTTGTGTGTTGCTGCTGCTCCTGTGTCACAAGGCCGCAACCTTGCGGTATCTGCTGCAGCATTACCAGAAGTGTTCCTGGCTGTGTTCTATTCTCTAGTTCTCAAGATTCTTATTTATTCTCAATATCTGGGTGCCGTTCTTCAGTCACTCCTCTCATCATCTTCTCTAATCATCAACAGCAAGTATTCATCTCAGTTCCATTCCACCCAGCATCTTATTCTCAGTATCACTACTACTCCCATCATTCAGCACGCTATTATCACAGCCTATTGCAGCATCACCCATAACTCTGCTTTATTCAAGATTGCCTTATTCCCGGTTGCATCCGGAGAGACTGTTGCTACTAGTTACCACCGTTATAATAAATACACAACTACCGTTGTTTCTGAACCTTGGCATTGGTGTGATAATTGGTGCCCTGACTAAGGACAACGAAGAATCGCATGCCCAGTATTCCCGCATGGTCAGGAGCCCGGTTTCTCAGCTGTGTTGCCCTCGTGCCAAAACCGTGATAATCCTCTGCTCAGCAGCTGCCCCGGTTCCTGCCAGTAACTACACCTATTAGCGGAGTGGCCCCTAGGGGCCCGGGCATCGCATAAATATTTATAGTATCCGTTATGATCTATGTAGAGGGGAGGGGCTGAGAGGAGTGAGCACGGAGCAGTCCTGCACAGCACAACACCCTGCAATCTTCTCTCAGCAAGTTCCTAGATAAGCACTGACCTTTCTGACCCCTAAATCCAGCGTTTTAGGTGTCCAGACAGTTTCCAAACAGCTGACCTTCATGTCTCCTCTTCCTGCTCCCTCATCTCCTTTGCCCCCCCCCCCATAGGATATAATAGACACAGCAGAACCCATCTTCACTGGCTTCTCTATAATAACGATGGATTTGCCTGATAATGCACAAATAAGAAGTGAGGGGGGGGGGAGGCTTGGAAATTGCTGTTTGAGTACAGAAAGAGGCTTTTTAACCAACAAAACCTATTATACAGTTTCTTAAAATCGCTTATAATACTGATTTCTGCAAAAAAAAAAAAATGACAGTTACACTTTACAGGAAGTGGGAAGGCTCAAAACTTTAAACTTTTTATTTTCTTTAAAAATCCTGTCCAATTGCAATCCATTTAGCTTGCCAGACTCAAATGGCAGGGTACAGAAATTGGCCCTGGAGGCGGTGTCACCACTCAAAGGTTTCGCCCAGATAGCTCTTCTGGTTTCGATTGCCAGTGCGCCACCTTTTTAAGGGAAGACATCTGTTCCGATAGCTCCTGACAGTATACTCCATCTTCAATGTCAGCAGACAGGTGGCTAAGCCGTACCCCAAGTAGTTCGAAAATAACTGAGACCCCCGCAGCGGTAACTGCCGAACTACAGTACATAGAAAATAACTGAGACCCCGCACTGGTAACTGCCGAACTACAGTACATAGAAAATAACTGAGACCCCGCACTGGTAACTGCCGAACTACAGTACATAGAAAATAACTGAGACCCCGCACTGGTAACTGCTGAACTACAGTACATAGAAAATAACTGAGACCCCGCACTGGTAACTGCTGAACTACAGTACATAGAAAATAACTGAGACCCCCGCACTGGTAACTGCTGAACTACAGTACATAGAAAATAACTGGGACCCCCGCACTGGTAACTGCTGAACTACAGTACATAGAAAATAACTGGGACCCCCGCACTGGTAACTGCTGAACTACAGTACATAGAAAATAACTGAGACCCCCGCACTGGTAACTGCTGAACTACAGTACATAGAAAATAACTGGGACCCCCGCACTGGTAACTGCTGAACTACAGTACATAGAAAATAACTTGAGACCCCGCACTGGTAACTGCTGAACTACAGTACATAGAAAATAACTGAGACCCCGCACTGGTAACTGCCGAACTACAGTACATAGAAAATAACTGGGACCCCCGCACTGGTAACTGCTGAACTACAGTACATAGAAAATAACTGGGACCCCCGCACTGGTAACTGCTGAACTACAGTACATAGAAAATAACTGAGACCCCCGCACTGGTAACTGCTGAACTACAGTACATAGAAAATAACTGTGACCCCCCTCACTGGTAACTGCTGAACTACAGTACATAGAAAATAACTGGGACCCCCGCACTGGTAACTGCTGAACTACAGTACATAGAAAATAACTGAGACCCCGCACTGGTAACTGCCGAACTACAGTACATAGAAAATAACTGGGACCCCCGCACTGGTAACTGCCGAACTACAGTACATAGAAAATAACTGGGACCCCCGCACTGGTAACTGCTGAACTACAGTACATAGAAAATAACTGAGACCCCCGCACTGGTAACTGCTGAACTACAGTACATAGAAAATAACTGGGACCCCCGCACTGGTAACTGCTGAACTACAGTACATAGAAAATAACTGGGACCCCCGCACTGGTAACTGCTGAACTACAGTACATAGAAAATAACTGGGACCCCCGCACTGGTAACTGCTGAACTACAGTACATAGAAAATAACTGGGACCCCCGCACTGGTAACTGCTGAACTACAGTACATAGAAAATAACTGGGACCCCCGCACTGGTAACTGCTGAACTACAGTACATAGAAAATAACTGGGACCCCCGCACTGGTAACTGCTGAACTACAGTACATAGAAAATAACTTGAGACCCCGCACTGGTAACTGCTGAACTACAGTACATAGAAAATAACTGAGACCCCGCACTGGTAACTGCCGAACTACAGTACATAGAAAATAACTGGGACCCCCGCACTGGTAACTGCTGAACTACAGTACATAGAAAATAACTGGGACCCCCGCACTGGTAACTGCTGAACTACAGTACATAGAAAATAACTGAGACCCCCGCACTGGTAACTGCTGAACTACAGTACATAGAAAATAACTGTGACCCCCCTCACTGGTAACTGCTGAACTACAGTACATAGAAAATAACTGGGACCCCCGCACTGGTAACTGCTGAACTACAGTACATAGAAAATAACTGAGACCCCGCACTGGTAACTGCCGAACTACAGTACATAGAAAATAACTGGGACCCCCGCACTGGTAACTGCCGAACTACAGTACATAGAAAATAACTGGGACCCCCGCACTGGTAACTGCTGAACTACAGTACATAGAAAATAACTGAGACCCCCGCACTGGTAACTGCTGAACTACAGTACATAGAAAATAACTGGGACCCCCGCACTGGTAACTGCTGAACTACAGTACATAGAAAATAACTGGGACCCCCGCACTGGTAACTGCTGAACTACAGTACATAGAAAATAACTGGGACCCCCGCACTGGTAACTGCTGAACTACAGTACATAGAAAATAACTGGGACCCCCGCACTGGTAACTGCTGAACTACAGTACATAGAAAATAACTGGGACCCCCGCACTGGTAACTGCTGAACTACAGTACATAGAAAATAACTGGGACCCCCGCACTGGTAACTGCTGAACTACAGTAGATAAGTAATGCACATGACCGAGACCCCATAAGTAAAGTAACAGCAGCCTATAGACAATAACGGGGACCAGTAAGTTCTGTGATAAAGAGTATATGTGAAGTACGTAACCGGGACCATGCCCCGGAAAGCATAGGATAAAATAACAGTACAGGTTAAATACATGAGCGGGACACTACACCGGTAATAATAAACCACAGGTAATACATAGCGGCCTGCCCCACAAGGCTGACATTATCCGGTAAGAAAATACCTGACATACCAAACACTTCCTACCTGGTACATGTGGGTGACCGACAGGTGTGCACAACACCTGCAGGAACAGAGGACTGAATAAAAGCTGGTCTACTGGTGGCTCCTACCTAAAGGAGCAGGTACGGACCCCTATCTGCTATATTACTACTATAATACTGCTCCTATATACAGGAATATACTACTATAATACTGCCCACTATATACAGGGATATACTACTATAATACTGCCCCTATATACAGGAATATAACTACTATAATACTGCTGCTATATACAGGGATATAACTACTATAATACTGCTCCTATATACAGGGATATAACTACTATAATACTGCTCCTATATACAGGAATATACTACTATAATACTGCCCACTATATACAGGGATATACTACTATAATACTGCTCCTATATACAGGAATATACTACTATAATACTGCTCCTATATACAGGAATATACTACTATAGTACTGCCCACTATATACAGGGATATACTACTATAATACTGCTCCTATATACAGGAATATACTACTATAATACTGCTCCTATATACAGGAATATAACTACTATAATACTGCTGCTATATACAGGAATATAACTACTATAATACTGCTCCTATATACAGGAATATAACTACTATAATACTGCTCCTATATACAGGAATATAACTACTATAATACTGCTCCCTATATACAGGAATATACTACTATAATACTCCTATATACAGGAATATAACTACTATAATACTGCCTCCTATATACAGGAATATAACTACTATAATACTGTCCCCTATATACAGGAATATAACTACTATAATACTGCTCCCTATATACAGGAATATAACTACTATAATATTGCCCCCTATACACAGGGATATAACTACTATAATACTGCTCCTATATACAGGAATATAACTACTATAATACTGCTCCCTATATACAGGAATATAACTACTATAATACTGCTCCTATATACAGGGATATAACTACTATAATACTGCTCCTATATACAGGAATATACTACTATAATACTGCTCCTATATACAGGAATATAACTACTATAATACTGCTCCTATATACAGGAATATAACTACTATAATACGAACTGGAGAGAATGGAACCGCTGCACATCCCATCTATGGCTGATACTAATGCCGCTAGGCCTATATTAAAAATCAACACCAGAGTGTCTGTATATGAATTGATCAAGCCATATTGCCCCGTGTACCACCGCGCAGGTCCTCTGGTCCACACGGGTCCCTACGCTAACTCCACACCGTGTCGGTCAGCGACCGCCAACCCCGCAAAGCGTGCACATGCAGGGAAGGGAGGCCATGGAACGGCCCTGCAACCCCAATGTCACAGGACCAGGACTACTATAATACTGCTCCTATATACAGGAATATACTACTATAATACTGCTCCCTATATACAGGAATATAACTACTATAATACTGCTCCCTATATACAGGAATATAACTACTATAATACTGCCCCCTCTCTTTTATTTCAGGTACTGAGCTGCTTTTGGAGTCCTGCATACAGAACAGTGTGCGGTATTTTATCTACACCAGCAGTTTGGAGGTTGTGGGGCCCAATACTAGTGGGGAGCCAGTGGTGAACGGACAGGAGGATCTGCTATATGACAGTAAGTTGGGCTTCTACTATGGAGAGAGTAAGAGGCAGGCGGAGCAGGCGGTGCTGAGGGCCAATGGTCGGATGCTGCAGGATGGCGGCTCCCTGGTCACCTGCTCGCTGCGGCCCACCTACATCTTTGGGGAAGGGTCTCAGTTCCTGCAGATACACGTTGATCAGGCGCTCCAGAATGGAGGAGTGTTTCATCGAATTTCCAAGAAAGAAGCCTTGGCCAATCCCGTGTATGTGGGCAATGTGGCGTGGGCCCACGTGGTGGCAGCCCGGGCCATGATGGACCCCCACACTGCCAAGAAGATGGCGGGAAAGTTTTATTACATCTGTGATGACACCCCTCACATGAGCTACTCCGACCTGAACCATGCTCTGGGCAGGGAGCTGGGCCTGGGGGTGGAGGACAGGCTGGCCTTACCCTATCCGCTGCTCTACTTTGTGGCCTCCATGATGGAGCTAGTCAGTTTCCTGCTCCGCCCCTTCATCAGATATGTGCCGCCACTCACCAGGCATCTGCTGACCCTGCTAAACACCACCTTTACCTTCTCCTACAAGAAAGCTCACCAGGACTTGGGCTACACCCCTCGCTACAGCTGGACCGAGGCCAAGAGGCTGACCTCCACCTGGATAGCCTCCATTCTGCCCCAGGAGCTTAAAAAGAAGTAGAATAAGCAACTGGAGACGTTCCTTGTGGGCGGGACCTGATATCCAGCCCCGCCCCCGCT